>NC_046665.1:16313765-16322653 GCF_010883055.1 Belonocnema kinseyi | reverse complement strand
GTTTTTCTGAGTTTTCCCCAATCCTTGCAACGAATGTTGGGCCAAATGTAACTTCCCAGAAAACAAAAGAAGAGTACGTACGTCACATTTAGTAATATTGAGTCCTGAAGTTTTATGTAAATATGTAAATAAAAATAATTATCGTCGATTAATTTTTGAGGAGCGTGTTGATTATTAGAAAGAATATTGGATTGAGTGAGAATGTAAAGCAAAATTTGATCCCCTCTCACGATTATAAGATTTCATAGAGTAGTAAGTGTTTAGCTTTATGATTTTGGTGTGAAGTGACGAATGCCCTGGAGTACAGGGCTGACTATTTTAAACAGGGCGTGAGGGTGACATTTTTATTACCTAAGTCAAGGACCTTAGTCGTTAATCGTTTTGATTCACGCTTAGGAATAATACGTGCCTTTCTTCCGCAATTTTAATAAACTGTTTGATTATTGAAAGTTAAAAAGCAGTATTTTTATTTCTTGAATTAAAGCAATTTCCCATAAAATGTGTATTATATTTATTTATTTACCTCGAACTTATGCTGCTTATTCAGATATTGCAAAATAATATACAAATTTTAATTTTCATAATTACTTGAATATTTTTCTATTTTTGCTTATTCTTTAATGTTTCATACTTTCTTTATATGTTTAACTTTTATTTCTCTTGAGAGGATGTTAAGTATCCCCAATAGTTTTAGGATTATTTTTATAAGGCTTTAATTCAAATAAATGTATATCTTTGTTTAGGTTTCACAAAAGCGGCATGTCGATAATCCCTCGCTTCTCATATTTACTTCAACAGCGCGATAGTGTAATTATCCCGGCACGTAATGATAACAGATAACAGATACGCAATTCAAACCGACTCGATTTTTATCGTTTATTTTTTCCTGGGAATGAATCTGTGAATGCGGACGTAGTAAATAGTTTGTAAATTTTGCCTGAAAAAAATGGTTACTAAATTCGATGTCTGCTGTGTAGAATAATTAATGAATGAAATTATTTTATTATATTACATTTTATTATTGAATTAATTAAATAATAATAGTAATAATACAATCAATTTTTTATATTGAATATCTCCGAGTCTACTGTCTCGATATCTAAGAATAATTAATCTTTGCGAATAAAAGCGTAAAAAAGAGTTTGTAAAAAGTTAGTGCCGGTGATGTAGTTATTTGCTTATTTGCTGCAACTTTTCCCTGCAAAAATTTGTTACTAAATTCGAAGTCTGTTGTGTACAATAATTTCTATTATATATCTCGATATTGAGAGGAAGATGGTTTTTAAATGTCTGCAAAAATTTGCAGATATTGTTATTTTTCATAATAAATTTATGCGATTAATATTAGGGTTCTGTAAAGCGAGAATAGGTTGTATAATACTTACCTTATTTATACAATTCTACGTAATGCGCCATTTCCATAAGTGTTTTGTACGTTACAACACAACAAGATATGTAAATAAATCAATAAATAATATATTTTTTTAATTGAAAAATTATTATCGATATTAACTCGATTATTATCGAGTTCACGGCGGCATCCTTTCATCACTTTTCATAGTTTTCCTATTCCAAAGCCAATTAAGACATGTCAACAAACAATTACAAAATTAAGAACACAAATCGCATTTTTATTCTAACTTAAAATTACCGACAAGAGCAGCTATTTACCGACAGTACACTTGCTTGATAGTACGATAAAGTAACGCTGATTGACTTAGCGCTAAACAGCTATCAGTCGCTTTGGTCTTTATTCGTGTATTTTTGTTAACGACTTTACTCTCATTTTTTAGCTCTTACGCGATTTGTTTCGAAAAATCAGATAGCAAGCGCATATCCCACAACCGTGGAACCCCTTTGGGTGAGGGGAAAATATTCTGAGTGCATTTTTAAAACCTCAAAATTGAATCGAGGATAATTTCCGATATAAATTCACGATATTTACGATATCGGTCAGTTGCTTTTTCGCTTTTTGCTAAATGGTCTTAAATAAGTTCTAATTTTTCTACAATAGTGTACTTTATGTCGGAGGAGATATATCAGTAAAAACAATCTTTTTGTTGTATTTTCTACAGTTTTTACTGAAAGAACCCCGTACAAAATACATTGAGAAAAGTTCTGAGTGGATTTTTCTAAATTTTGGACATCTTATAGATCATGACATCGCCAATAAAAAGTACTTATGCCAAAACGTGAAAAAATGACAGTTTTTCGTTCGTATCGCATCAAAGGTCGCTTTTCGTGCACGCTAGAGTAGACATACCGAAACTCAAAGACTGTTTGACACCACGCTCAAGTATCATGCCCAACTCCGTACCTCATTGATATTTTGTACATCAGAACCTCCTGATAAATAATATACGTACTTGAAAGTCGACAGAACAATACTTTTTCGTTGGTCTTTCCGGGGGCGCACAAACCATGTATGAAAAGTAGCGGTTGCTACCCCAACTGGGGGCGATTACCCGAGAGGTTGGGTGGTTGGGGAGTGGGTTTGGGTGAGAAGGACTGAAAAATGTAGAATTTACTGAAAATAATATTAAACAATTCATAATTTTAAGTAAAAATTAAGAAAAATAGTTTTTTTTATATAACAAAATAGCCCGTCGCTACCCCGGTGGCGGAGGGAGTGTGCGCTCCTACGTATTGCGTCCAAAGCCGATTTTCGGGCATGCTAAAGGACACATACCGACACTCGACGACGGTTTGGCACCACGCTCAAGGATGATACCCAGCTCTGTGCCCCTTTGATATTTTGTAGTTTAGGACCACGCGATCAATAATATACGTCTCTTAAGGTGGAGAGAAGAATACTTTTTCGTTGTTGTTGCTGCCAAAGCCGCTTTTTTTTACATGCTAAAGGAGACATATCGACACTAGAAGACGGTTTGGTGCCACGCTCAGGGATCATGCCCAGCTCCTGTGCCCTTCTGACATTTTGTAGTTTAGTACCCCTTAAACAATAATATACGTGTCTGAAAGTCGAGAGAGGAATACTTTTTTGTTGGTTTTGCGTTCAAAACCGCTTTTTGTATATGCCATAGGAGATATACTGAAACTCGACGATTGTTGGCCGCCATGCTCAGGGATCATGCCCAGATCTTTGCCTCTTTGATATTTTGTAGTTTCCCAGATAGCACAAGAGTTTGCAGCAAGCTTACCTAAATCTTGCCATGCAAGTTTCGGAAGCTTCCCGCAAATGAGAACAATTTTCGAAAAACACAACTTGATTTTCATGCTGCAGAGGGGAAGACCTGCACATTTATTTACCTTCTTTTCTTTCATCATTAATGTAGCCTAAGCGAATTAATTCGACTACTATTTCACGACCGGTTTCTAATTCAGTGTCTCGCTAACGGCGAACAAGTGTGCACGTGGTCTTACTTGTGAACCACCCTCTAAGATTAATACAAACCGATTATCACGAGGCACAAAGCACCAAAAAATACATCTTATTCATGTTCTATAATTTAATTAAACCTAAAATTATAGACAGTACTTAAAAAAACGGAATGAGAAGTGGTTTGCCGCAAAGCTCACAAGTCATCCCTACTAGGCTACCCAACTGAAATATTGTAGTTTTGGACAAACGGTTCCTAAACGCCATTACAAAATGATTCTACTGTACAAAAGCTTAATTCTGTATTAGGAAAAACTGAAAAAATAAGGAACTGTATTCCGCAATACTGGTAGAATTTCTGAATAAATATACGAATTCAAATTCTGAAATCTTAGTATCAAATAACGAACTGAATGGCAGTAAATGATACCAAACAACTGGCAAAAGGCGAAAAACAAACAAAAAAACGAAAATTGTTTCCAACGACATAGTTATGAGATTTTTCTGAAGAGTAGACTTACTCAAATTCAGGAATATCTCATAGTTACGTAGTTTGGAATAATTTTGGCTTTCTTCTTTGTTTTTTTTTGCCTTTTATTATTTTGCCATGGTTTTCATTTTCTTGTACTTTATTTACGTTTCATCAGTTGTTTGTATAACTTTCTGCCAACGAACTGTTTTTTTGTCTCGCTATTTTCAACATTCTTTCAGGTTGTTTATTATTATTATCGTTATCAAGGTTTACTTTAAATAAGAATTGTGACAGTTCAATAGTCTTTGCGTCAATGCTCTGAATATATCTTTGGATATAGAATAATCTTTCTTTTCTTTTTTGCCATAGAATTCACGCAAAACTTTTCGCAAATACTTCTGCCATTTTCACCAAAGTAATCAATCAATTTTCCAGCTGATCTATTACTGCTTCTGGGAATTCAAATGCGTTTCTTAATTATTTTGAGTACTTGAGTACGTTTTCTCTTCAGGGACATTTTATAGTTACGTCGTTTAAAGTAATTTTCGTTTTCTTGTTTGTTTTTGGCCTTTTGTCAGTTGTTTGGCATGATTTACAACCACTGAGTTGGTTATTTGTACTACTCTTTTTAACATCAAGGCACGTTGTTGATTATTACTGATAACTGATATTTGATACTAAGAGTTCAGAATTTTAATTCGTAGATTTATCCAGAAATTCTCCCAGTATTGTGGAATACAATTTCTTTTTTTTTTCTTAAAATATGATTAAGCATTTACACAGTAGAACCATTTCGCAGTGACATTTAGGAACTGCTTGTGATGTTATTTTTGCGACAGCATTTTTGCTCCACAGCGAATAGTGCAAATAGATAGGGATGAACATGCTGCTGTCCATGAATTTGCAATTCGTCGACGTGATGCATTCAACTTACCAGCACTTATCGTAACTGTGCAAACAAGACTATGCAGTCAAATGCAGAATCAACGTTTTTTTCTCACTCAATATTTATATTGCAGAAAATGTGCGATCTTGTTAATATCACTTAAATGATCTAGGTTTCATTTTGTCGCCCTTGTTGCGTCGCTTAGGCTTCATTAACAGGCGCTACGTTATAAACGGTCAGCAACTTCATCTTTTTTTGCAGGGCTTTCGGAGCGTCACAATGAATTCAACGAGAGTTGATGACGAACACAATTTTACAGACGAAGAATTTCACTCTATGTCTCCTATCACAAAAAAAATAGTTTCTTGAACTTCTATCTCAGGAATCATGTCCAACTCTGTGCTTCTTTAATATTTTGTATTCCAGGACCCTCTAATCGATAATGTACATGTCTGAACCAAATACGTGTGCCAAACAATCCTCGAGTGTCGGTATGTCTCGTTATCATGTCTGAAAAGCGGCTTTGCACGCAACACCACCAAAAAACTATTTTTCTCTCGACCTTCAGACACATATATTCTCGATCAGGGGGTTCTCAAATAAAAAATATCAATGAGGAACCGATTTGGGCATGATTCCAGAGCGTGGCGCCAAACAGTCCTTAAATCTCGGCCCTGGGGACCCTATTGGGTCCCCATTCGGTTCCTTTTTAGAAAACTAAAAAAAAACAACAAGACTAACTTTGAAACTATTGAAATTCGGATTCAACGTTAAATTTTCTATTAGAAAATCACGGAGTAATCGCAATATTTTGTTTTGCAGCGTTAAAATTTTTTTTAAATATCATTAACTTCTACTGAAGGTGACTTCAAGCGTGGCGCCAAATATTCATCGAGTGTCGCTCTATCTCCTTTAGCTGCCTGGCGGACCGAAGAAAACGAAAGAAGCCTCTACAAAGTACCCGTAAAGACCCCATTGGGTCACCTTTCAGTTCCATTCAAAAAAACTAAAAAAAAAAACAGCAAAATCAGATTTTAAATTCTTGAAATTCGGATTCTACGTTAAAATTTGCATTAAAAACTAACAGAGTAATCGCAATACTATTTCTTGCAGCGTTAAAAACATTTAAAAATAAAATACCTGTCATTAACATGGGCAGAAGGCGCCTTCAAGTGCATCTTCTTTTAGTAACAGTTAATAAGCGTTCCATCGGTAACTAAGAATTTTGTCTGGATGCTAGCGCCACGCAGTGGAAACCTCAGACAACAACGCTGCGATGCAAGTGAAAGAAAATTTTATTTGTAAGCTTCGCGCGCAACATACTACTTGAACTAATACGGGTGCGCTTGAAGTCACCTTCACCAGAAATTAATGACATTTTTTTAAATTTTTAACGCTGCCAAAAAAAGTATTGCGATTACTCCGTGAGTTTCTAATAGAAAATTTAACTTAAAATCCGAATTTCAACAGTTTAAATGTTGATCTTGCTGTTTTTTGAGTTTTCTGAAAAGGAACCGAATGAGGACCCAATGGGGTCTTTACCAGTACTTTGTAGAGGCTCGTTTCGGTTCCTTTGGTCCGCCACGGCTTGCACAAAAAGCGGTTTTAGACGCAAAATCAACGAAAAAGTATTCTTCTTTTGACTTTCAAAAAAGTGTATTATTGATCAGGAGGTCCGAAACTACAAAATATCAAAGGGGCACAGAGCTGGGCATGATTCCTGAGCGTGGCGTCAAACAGTCCTCGAATATCGGTATCTCTCTTTTAGCATACAGAAAAAGCGGCTGGGATTGTTAAATTACAAAACATCAATGGGGCACAGAGCTGGGCATGATCCCTGAGCATGGCGGCAAACCATCCTCTGGTGTCGGTATGTCTTCTTCAGCATGTACAAAAATCGGCTTTGGACGCAACAGCAAAGAAAAAGTATTCTTCCCTTGACCTTCAGGCACGTATATTACAGATCAGGGGGCCCTAAAGTACAAAATATCAGTGAGGCACGGAGTTGGGCATGATCCCTGAGCGTGGCGCCAAACAGTCCTTGAGTTTCGGTAAGTCTACTCAAGCGTGCACGAAAAGCGAGGTTTGATGCGATACGAACGAAAAACTGTCCATTTTTTCACTTTTTAGCATAAGAAATTGTTTGGGGATGTCAAGGTCTACAACATATTCAAAATTTATAAAAATCCACCGAGACCTTTTTTCAATGTATTTTGTGCGGGGTCCTTTGCTCACTTCTGCGTGACGCAGTAGACGAGCTCAGAATTATTCACCTACACTCGGTGAAACTTTCGCCGAAATATGTTTAATTTTTAGCCGTTGCAAGTCTTACCTGCAACAATTTTAACTTTAGTTTTTTCAGTGTGGTTTTGAATCTGTTATCCCGATTTATAGCTCGAATTCACTCATACTTTGCCGTGTTCCTGTTGCTTCTAAGGACGCCGTAGCAGAAAACAGCTTTCATTCCATCGTAGGATAAACTTTCGCCAAATAGCATGTAAACTTTAACAGCGGGAAATTTGACATGCAACAAAACTTAACTTCTGTTTTTTCCAGGGGCGGAAAGGGTATCCGTGTAAAAATATGTTGTCTCGGTATTTTTCTTCAAGACGCTCCCTTTTGTCTTCAAAAAAGTCGATGTCTTGTTCCGTCGCATAAACGATACTGTCTAGACATCAGATTCTTGTCTTACGCTTATGATAATAGCTCTCAATGGGGTGCATTCAGCAGGACGAAAGAAATTGTCTCAAGACATGAAGCGTTCTGTTTTGTCTTGGCTGAAGGGTAGGACTTTTCACCATGGGAATGATATTACCTGCTGAAATTCTGTAGCAGAAACAGGGACTTTATTTTCTAAATAAATCAATATATGTCTCCTAAACTGATGCAGATAAATTCCTAAATTCTGCAGTCGCTCTATAATATCGGCAGAATTTCAGTAAATTGGCATAGACAAACAGTGGGTCACTAGGCTGGTCCAAAAATGCATTTAAAAATTTTTTGTCACTCTAGAAGGTTTACCCCCTCTCCCAGTTTCTATTTCCGGAGAAAGAAAATCCGCAATTTTTCGTTTTTCAAAATTCGAATATTAACACGTGCCACCGGGCTTTTCAAACTCCCGTTTAATTAACATGAGAAAATCTTGAATATTCGAAAATTTCGAAAATTTTTATATTTTACAGGAGTTTCTAAACAATATTCAATTGCTTATACAAAAGTAAATTATTTAAACATTTATGCATTCCCAAGAAATGTAAAAAAGTCGTATTTTCTGATTGAAGTGCAATATTTTGTCATTGTTTGGGGTAGTAAATTTTTTGAAAAATATCATGTAATTTAAAAAATAATTATTTATTACTTATTTTTTCAAGTGTTTTGGAAAAGTGATTATATAAACAAATAATATTTGTTTAAACAATTAAAAAGAGGCTAATGTATTATTTCTATACATTATAAAGTCAAAAACATAATTGTATGTGTTTTATTTTATTTAATTTTTTTTAGTTATCGAAATAAATTGCTTAAGCAAATAATGATTGTTCAAACAAATATAAATTCATTAAACATTCAAAGAAATTTATAAAAATTATGTAATCATTGAACAAAACGTAGCATAGGAAACTAATTTGAAAAGCAAGTTGCTATCTCTAGCTTAATTTTTAGAAATTTTCAAAATAGACTAAAAGAATTTTTTTTTAAATTACATAATGTTTTTAGAAAAATGCACTACAAAAAAAATCAGAAAATACTATAATGTTTTACGTTATTGGAAATAAGTGATTGTTTAAATAATTTACATTTTTTAAGCGATTAAAAAATGTTTAGAAATCAATGGAAAATATTTAAATTGTTCATTAGTAAATATTTGTATGGAAAAGACGACGAAAATTACTAAAAAGTTATAATAATACGTAAAAATGTAGTTTTTTGATTTTATGAGGGCTGCGTAGAGAGTGAGAGTAGGCTGAAGAAAGTTATTAGTATGGTTTCAGTTGATAGACAATCTTCTTCAAACTCTAAAATATTTAACACGTTCCGATAAAATCTTGGTACATGAGTTCAATTTTTCGAAAATTCAAAATTTTCTCATGTTAATTAAACTGGATTTTAAAGTGCCTAGTCACGTGTTGACATTCGAATTTCGAAAAACGAACAATCACGAATTTTCTTTCTCTGGAAATGATAACTTG
>NC_046665.1:16307595-16313665 GCF_010883055.1 Belonocnema kinseyi | reverse complement strand
AGCTTGACGAATCATTCTATAGAGATGACATTACTAGACTAGAACACCGCTATGAGAAATGTATCAGCCTTGGAGGAGATTATGTTGAGAAATAAAAAAAAATTCTTAAAAACGTTGTTTTTTTGGTCAGGCCGGAAACTTATCAATCCACCCTCGTATATAATGTTAGTCATTGTATAAAATTTCATAATCAGAGTAACGAACGCGTTTGCATATGGTGTATGGTCCGAGCCATTCGCTTTCCAATTTTGTCTGTTTGCTATCGTTATGCAATAGGACTAAATCTCCTGGTTCAAAAAGAGGATTACTGATGGTTATTTTTGCATCTTGCTGCCTTTTTAATCGTTCTTGTGTTTTTTGAATGGCAGCTCTTCCCTTTTCCAGATATTCTTCGTGTCTTTTTTGCCAAATGTTTAATATCTCTTGGTGGGTTATTGATGTGGTTGTTGCTAAAGCTGACGGTAAGTTAGCATTTCTTCTGAATGTCATTTCGAACGGCGTGAGTCCTGTGCTCTCGTGAACTGCTGTATTGAATGCGAAGCATATCAGGTTCAAGTTTTGATCCCATTCCGTCTTGTTATCGGCCATGTAAGTCTTTAACAAATCTTTAATTGTTCCGCGAGTTCTCTCCAGTGCTCCATTACTTTGTAGATGGAAAGCGGTTGTTTTGACGTGCTTAATTCTGAAGAGGTTTTCAAATTTATTGACCAATTCCGATACAAAGTTAGCGCCTTGATCAGTTAAGATGTGCTTTGGAGAGGAAAAGATGTATATGTAGTGATCTAGCAGGTTGGTTAGTATGCTCTCGCTCATTGTTTCGTTTATTGCAACAAGGATTATATATTTCATCAGCACATCCTGAATAGATAAGAAGTATTTGTTTCCACACGTTGTTTCCGGTAATGGACCAACTATGTCCATTGCGATCTTGTCATTTGGTTGAGTTGGCATTTCTGGGATGACTGCTTCGACTTTGGGACGAATCCGAGTCAGTTTTTCGCGTTGGCATACTTAACATCTTTGAACAAAGTCAATTGCGTCTTTCTCCATATTTTCCCATGATGTTTGTTCGCGTACCCTCCTGATAGTTTTGTTTTCGCCGAAGTGACCTGTAGCCACATTTCCGTGTGCTTCCCTCAATAGATTTTTCTTCTCCTCTACATTTAATTGTTTATCAGGTGGCTCGCACAGAAAAAATGTGTGTTCTGCGAATTTGTTCTGAAGGAAGAAATTTAACATATCTTCGATGCGGACTCGTTCGGTGATGTTAATTAAGGGATCCTACATGTGAAATTTAAATATACTCCAGGATTTGTTTCTGGTGAAGTTTTTAATTTTGGTGTAGAGAAGTTTCACCCATTCCTCTTCGTTGTATTCTGGTAGTTGAATCCTCAGCAAAGAGAAAATATTTTTCTTGATTATTTTAATCCAATTATTTCCGTTAATTACCGGTTTAATTTTCAACTTATTAGGCATACGTTTCTTTTTACAGTTTGCGTACTCGTTGGGGATTTCTTTTTCATCTTTCGGTTCGTGATTTCCCAATGTTTCAGAAATCAATTCGTTATATACACCTGTCGTTGGTGTTCCGGTTCTATCGAATTCTTGAGGGTTATCTATCTGATCGATTTCTGCATTCTCCCGTGATTTTTCTGAAAGATTTTTATCTTGAATCGGATGCATTCGCGAAAGTGCGTCAGCTGCCGTATTTTCCTTCCCTTTTTTGTATACGACCTTGTACATGTACGCTTCTAATTGAAATCTCCATCTCATTAACCTGGAAGAAGGGTCTTTCACGTTGAAAAGCCATATTAAAGTCTGGTCGTCTGTTTATATCACGAATTCGCGTCCGAGATGATATTGACGGAGGCGCTTAAATGCCCAGACGATTGCTAGAAGTTCTTTTTCGGTAGTGGTGAAGTTTCGCTCAGGATCATTTAGTGCTCTTGAGATGTAGCAAACTCGATGTCCCTGCTGAGATAGAATTGCCCGTAGCCCAACGTTGCTTGCATCAGTAGTCAACGTGAATGTGTCCTTAAAGTCTGGATACCTTAGAACCGGTGCTGAGCAAAGAGCATCTTTCAATGACTTAAAACTTGTTTCGCAAGTCGATGTCCAGTTGAAGGATCGATTTTTCTTTGTCAATTCAGTTAGTGGTTTAGCTATTGTAGAAAAGTTTCTTATAAACTTTCGGTAGTACCCGGCTAAGCCTAAGAAGGACATGACTTCTTTTTGTTTCTCGGCTCTTTTAAAATTTTGGACAGCTGATAATTTATAGGGGATTGGCTTCACTCCATTTTCTGTGATCACATGCCCTAGGTATTCTAGTTCTGGCCGAAGAAATTCACATTTATCCGGTTGAAGTTTAAGTCCGGTAGCCCGTAAGCGTTCAAATAGGATAACCAGATTTTTATTTTGTTCTTGAAGTGTACTTCCAAAGACAACAATGTCGTCTAGGTAAACAAAGCATATTTTTCCGATTAGTCCTCTTAATGCTGTATCCATCATTCTTTGGAATGTTGCCGGCGAATTCTTGAGTCCCATCGGTAGGCCATTGTAGTGAAAATGTCCCTCATTTGTAGAGAACCCAGTGTATTTTTTTGAGTCCTCATGCATAGGAATTTGGTGAAATCCTGAGCCCAAATCGAAAGCTGAAAAGAATTTTGCTTTTCCCAGTTGGTCCAAGATTTCGTCGATCACCGGAAATGGGTAGGCATCTTGATCAGTTTTCTCGTTCAACTTCTTGAAGTCAATGACAATCCTCCACTTCTGTTTTCCAGATGCATCGCGTTTTATCGGGACTACCCAGAGTGGTGAGTT
Source organism: Belonocnema kinseyi (assembly GCF_010883055.1). Taxonomy (NCBI): domain Eukaryota; kingdom Metazoa; phylum Arthropoda; class Insecta; order Hymenoptera; family Cynipidae; genus Belonocnema; species Belonocnema kinseyi. The sequence continues at coordinate 16,310,845 of NC_046665.1, read as the reverse complement.
GAATGGTGTGTCCGAAGCTTCTATTATCTTTTTAGTTACCATTGCTTTCACTTGATTAGAAATCTCTTCCTTGTGACATTCTGGATGTCGAGGTTGACGTATATTTATGTTAGCTTCATCCTTCAAAACTATTTTGTATGACGCTAGGCTGGTGCATGGTAATAGATCTCCTTGTAGTGTGAAAATGTCGTGATATGAGATAGCTATCTTCTGTATATGGGCTCTGTGAACATTTTCGATATGTTCAAGCTTAAAATTTTCATTCAGTTATTTTAATCTAGCATTTAATTCATTCTGCGTAATGTAGGTTATGCGCTTCTCTCGTGCCGGGATAAGATTGATATATTTATAGTTTATCTCTTCGTCGCTCAGTCTTAAGTCCATTTCTGTTTCGTTACTGACAGGAATTTGAACTTTTGAGTCAACAATCCGGTAAATGGAATTTGAATGTAGGGATTGTCTTCTATGATAATGTGCCCTTGCTTCTTGGTTCTTTCCACGGATATCATTTTTATGGTGTTCTTTGGGATAAGGATTCCGTCATACTCCAAAGGGTATGTCTTATCGTCAAGTTGGAGGGATTGGTTGGACAAGTTAAACTGATAGGAGTGCAGGAATGGTGTTCCGATGATGCCTTCCTCGGGTATTGGAAACTTTTCTGGCACGGTTACAAAGAGATGTTCTTTCCCTTGAAACTTAAATTTCATGACTTCTTTTGTCCTGTGCTTGTCATTTCCCATTGAAAAATCTTTTTCCATGGTAATCCTCTGGTGTTTATTATTAAGACAATTTTCTTCTATTGAATTGATCGATGCACCGCTATCAACTAATAATTTTACCGGTTTTATTGCTCCATGTGATTGTCCTCTGATAGAGTATAGTCTTCCGGATATTGCTGATACTCTGTCTCCGGGTTTCTTTCCGTTTCCTGGAACTCTTTCTCTTCCTCTGTTTCTTCTTGGGTATAGTTCACACGATTCGGAGGTCGAGTTCCCGAGGCTTTTGTGTGAAAATTTTTTTGTTTAGAGAAACATTGATTTTCGGTATGCCCGGGTATTTTGCAGTGACTGCCAAATAACTGGAGTCTCTGCTGCAAAGGTATGCTGTGATTTGGAGGATTATTCATTGAAAGGTATTTTTGATTACTGAATTGGGAGTTTGGAGTTTTGAAAAGAGTTTTATGAGGGTTTGTACGGATAGGTAGTTGAGGTTTAATTGTGTTTTTTGATTGACGAATTTTGCTCCGTTCAGCTAACCAAACTTCTGATTGGATTGCCATTTGTTGAGCTTCTCTAATGTGGCTTGGGTTTCTACTCGAAACTCGGTCTGAAAGCTCATCTCTTAAGTTCATAATGTATTTTTCTAAAATAGTTTGTTCTTCATTTTTTATACAAATTCTTCTTTCGTCTATTTGCGGATTTTTTGATTGGACAGCATGTAACAGTTCATGCATTCTTTGGTTAAACTTTGTGTTGTAATTCTGCGTGGTTTCTCCCGCTCCTTGAATTATTTGTGAAAGTTTCGTGCGATGTGTTTCCAGCGATCCTGTTGTACCAAAATTAGTTCTAAGGGCTTTAAAAAGATCATCATATTTTTCTATCGATAATAAGAGACTTGCTTTCTGGGCTTCTCCCTCGATTTTCTCTGCAATTATCCAGTCCAATAAAACTCCTGGATTTGTGCACTGTCTTTCAATTCTCTTCACAAGAGCGATGAAGGGTTCAACTCCTATATCGTCTTGTCCATTAAATTTTTTAGTTAATTTAATCGCGTCCCTTGCAGGGATAGTTTCGTTTCATGCTGTTCTACTTTCAATTCCATCATTTAACCGCTGTGAAAGCCTGTCTCTTGTGAGGATATCTTCATTTTGAATTGTTGCTCTTTTCTGTAACAATCTTTGTCGTCCTATTAACGCGCCATCATTGGCTGTTTCAGAATCTGCATCGTTCTCCCTCTCACTTTCGTCCGACGTAACCAAATCCAAATTCTTTGCAATGGAACGTATTTCTTCCTTACGGCTATTTATTGCAAGTTCCATATTAGTCATCCGGTCTTTCTTAATTTCGCCCGCCATGGTTTCTTTCTTTTATTGAGTGTGTATAAGTGTGTACCTAAATTATTTACTTCCCTACCAATGTTAACGGGTGTCGGGTGTTATGTCGCGTCACGTTATTCAAACTCTATATCGTTCGGTACATGAATTTACTCGCGTACGCGTATAGTCCGTGGCGACGTCAGCCGTCCATCCAGTGACTATTTTGTAATTTAAATTCACTATTTGAAAACGAAAGTGCTACAACCTTGGCCAAATGTTGTGAATCAATCGATGAACGTTTATTAACGAAAGGTCTAGTCTCGCGTAGTCGGCTAGCCTTACGTGGGCGTGGAGAGTCGTGACAGAACACTCCTTTTATTTTGTCTATAGACAAAATATATTTCCTCTTCTTTTTACTCACTTGAGATCCCCAGGGAAGACAGTTGGTGGCTGCTGCAGTAGATCTTCTCGTTTTGGTCAGCCGTGGGTTCCCGAGTCCGTGAATTCTGCAATTCCAGGTGCCAACTTGGTTGGGTGACGTCTCGCCTTTTAGTTTTGTATTTTTTGCAAGACAAGGAATCAATATTGTGAGCGTATTTATTTCAGCTCAGTATGTGTTTTCCTGATTATAAAATTGCGTAGAATGGTACTTATTGATACTTTATAAGAATGACGTATCAATCAAAAGTATTCTGGCATGGATCGCCAATTTATGTGACGGTTTGAATGAAAAGTCACTTTAAATTATGTGACGGTCTGAATGAAAAGTCACTTTATTTTAATGTTGTCCTGACACAGATTCGTAGACCTGGTCAGATAGTTTATTAATTGAAACACAATTTGCAGCCGTAGCAGTCAAACAAGGAATGAATCGGTCTCCCAGGCCTTGCAGGATCGGTCCCTGGAATCCAGAGTACAGGCGATATCCCTTATCTTAGAAAGGGAGGGAGTGCTATCTCTTTTGAGCCTACGATACTATTCTATTTTAGGAAAAAGCGTTGGTAAAGCTAGAATATTCTTTCTCATACGTTCCCGCTTTACAATATATAATAATTTTATTAAACTTTTCTTTACTTGTTCCCTTGAAAAATGAAATTTTATGTCAATATGTTTGAATCTTTTATGGCCTCAAAAAGAGCTATACATTCAGTTTCAGTAGATGAAGCTGCCACAGATAACAGTTTCTTTCAAAGATATTTTACCTAGATGCGCCAA
>NC_046665.1:16296777-16307495 GCF_010883055.1 Belonocnema kinseyi | reverse complement strand
TCCACGATCATGTGAACAGGCGGGGTGGGGTCAGAGGGCACACTGAAAGTTGCTGAATTCCCAAACCGAACGTGATTTTCTGTTTCTCGCTTTCGCCTTCGCCATCATTATACAAGCCAGTCAACAAAAGATTTTAAATCGAAATAATGCATAACAATGAACTATGTTGTCAGACAGCTTCCTTAGGGGGTCTTGAAACACCTCCAAAAATTCAGTAAATTGGGGAGGGGGGGCTCGAGCCGCCATCTTCCAATATGGCGGCCTATTTCATGTTTTTGGATTTTCCTTGGGAACGGCTTTTTTTAGAGCAAAAATAGTTATATAATAAAACACTCTAAATTTTCTTCTGAATAAAAAAGGTTATATAAAACATTGCCATAAAGTGAATAGTTTGCCTGGAAAATTGAAAAGATTGAACATTTTTGAAAGTTCATTATTTTTGCATTTATGAGCGATTGCCTCAGTGAAAACGAGTGCAGTTTATTGTTTCGAGCTTGGCTGAAGGTAAGCTGCCGTCCAATATCGATAATTTCGTTGTAACTATATTATTTATTTAATAATGAGAATTATTTTGATCATTTTCAGCGCCTAATTTGAAGAAGTTGCTTTAATTCCTTGAAACTCTCGGAAAATCCGAGTTGAGTCTGGGGGGTGAAGTAATAACGATGTATTCACTGCAGGCCCACTTTTTTCTTCAAACGGTAGAAAACATAATGCACCCATCGTAAATAATCTCAACTCCTTCCATATGCCTGGGACCCTTCGAACTGCATTTCCCAAGGCATGAAGCGACCACGGTTATGTGGCCACAGGCGACTATTGGTGTCCCTCTTCCGCCAAAGCAAATATGCGAGGGCAAGCGAGAGAGTAACGGGCTTGTTAGTACAGTCAAGCACAGTAATTTCTATTTTTGTAAGAGAACCTTTCTTCTACCGCTGACATTTCACGTCTATTAAACGCGTTTTTTGTATCAGAAAAAAATCATATCATTACTGATTTTTGCATGAAGCATTCCAAAGGTGCCCCATTGATCGTATCAAAAATTCAGTAATGATCGGATTAAAATTAAGCTTATAATCAAGCTCCGAAGTGAATTTAAACCTTTTGTTCGACACGCCTTCAAAATACTTCTGGCTTCACATCTACTGTTGTTTATATAGAAAGTCATTTGTAAACTAATAATTTCGAAAGCTTTCTAACAAAACAGAAAATTATTAACATTCCATGAAATTATTAAGATTAATAGTTCAAGGAGAAGAAAATAAAATAACCATTTTTGTATCTCCATTCTTCTCCCGCTAACATTTCACGTCTATCAAACGCGTTTTTTGTATCAGAAAAAAATCATATCATTACTGATTTTTGCATGAAGCATTGCAAAGGTGCTCCAATGATCTTATCAAAATTCAGTAATGATCAGAATAAAACTAGGCTTATAATCAAGCTCTAAATTGAAATTTAACCTGAATGTCGTACAAAATTGTACATAGATTTAAAGTGTAGTCTACAAAAGGTGCACAGTTTTCGGTATTTGATCATTTCTTGAAGTAAAATCAGTGTTCTATTACCTGCTCCAGGTAAAGGTGTCTACCTCTTTTGTTCGCACTGGTAGATGAGTCAGTGTCACCTAAACTAACAGTGTAATAGGACTCAGATTTTGGTGCGCACAGTTTCGTGTTTTAAGTTTTAGTTTCGCTGGTGGCTGCGAGATGCGAATCATTTTTGAAAATATTGTTGTGTTTTCAATTTGCAACGTCAAGGTAAGTCAAAGAAAAAATATTATTATTCTTTCTTAGGATTCATTTAACAGAAAAAACAAGGGATTCAGTTGTGGTTCATGTCCGGTTCAATATTCGTATTGCTCAATATAAGCAAATTTTGGTTCAATTTTGTTTTATAATATTTTCAGATCGTTTCTTTGTTCAAAATGCAATTTCAATTTTTTCGGTGTAAATACAATATAATTTTAAGGGCAGACTCATCTGTCTGCATCGTTAGCGACAAAATAGATAAATAGATTTTTCCAAGGATTCTAAGCGATACCTCTATGAGCGATATCATAACATTTTTTATACCATTATGAGTATTTCCCTATAGTAGTTAAAATTTGGTTAAAATTTAAACTGCTGTATTGAAAATGAATTTCTTTCATTCAAGATTCATAATTTTTAAGTTAAAAATTCAACTGTTTAAAAATTCACATTTTCGTTTAACATGTATATTTCTGGTTTTAAAATATAACTGATTGTGAGAAAAGTCTTCTTCTTTGTCTTGGAAATACAAAAATTTAGTAGAAAATGAAAGTATATACTTGACATTTTTCTTTATGTTAAAAATTCTTACTTTCGACACAATGCAAAAGAGAGAGATGTATGGTTAAAAATTAAACGTTTTATTAGTAGAATAACTATATAATAATAGAATGATAAATATAATAATGAAAACCTAACTTTTGGCTTAATAATTCATATTGTTGGTTCATTGATTCAAATGTTTTGTGGATAATTCATCTATTTTTTTAAAGATTCGTCTTTTTGGCTAGGAAATGAAGTTTGGTTTTTAAAATCTGATCTTATTCGTTTTTTATACAAGTATTTTGTTAACAATTCATTCTTTCGTTATTAAATTTCACTTATAAAACATTAGTTTTATTTTATTTGTTTTTATTGAAAATGAAACTTTCATTTTTGCTGGAAAAATTATTTTCTTTTTTGTTAATAAATTAATTAATTTACTTAAAAGTAACAACTAGGCACTTTAAAAATTAATGGTTTAGTACAATATACACTTTTTCCACGATAATTTAGAGTTACGGTTAAAAATTTAACCGAGACTGAAAAATAACTTTGAGGAGAAATCATTATGATTAAAAATACCATGTTACTATTTTATAAGTAAGTTCTATCTATGTAGATATCGACTTTGTGCAAGTGTTTCTTTTTTATAGAAGGGTTAATTTTACAACAGCGATTTATATGGCATTGGAAATAAAAGAAAGAACACAAAAATTAGGAGCACAAAAATCCCAGCATTGAATGTATACAATTTTTGACATCAGTCTGCATCAGTCATAATTTTGATCCTTAGTTGTGCTTTAAAAATACCGTGTTAATATTTTATAAGTATTTTCCATTTGGATAGTTTCCTTTTTTTAAATACGTTTTTGCAGCACAGTGGGTTGCTTTTTAAAATAAACGTTGATTTTACAAAAGCGTTTATATCACATTGGAAAGCGAAAAAATAGAAAAAATCTAGCCTAGTCAGTTTTTAAATACTTTTTTTTCATCATAGGGAAATTTTTTAAAATAAGGTTTGATTTTACAAAAGCGATTCATAGCCCATTGTAAAGCCGCTGGGTTTTCGCACCTGATTAATCAACTGAAGGATATGCATCCAAACTGTAAATAAAGAAATAACTACAAATAAAAAACTAAGAATCGAATTATATTTTTAAAGAATAGACATTGAAAAAATATTTATATTGATATTAGGAAGTGTTTCCAAAATATTATAAAAACATATAAACTTCTATTTTCCCTGACAGCTGCTTCATTTCCCTGACTTCCCTGACAAGCTTTACTTTCCCTGACATTTACCTGACTTCCCCGACATGTGGCAACCTTGGGCCTTTCCATTTTAAAAGATATTGTCAATCTCATAAATAGAGTGATGATTTAGGGAAACAATTTTCATTTTTATTTCTAATAAAATATGACGTTTGCGCTTTTATTTCGTATTTTTCCGTTCTCTGTAGGTGCAAGATGAGTGGGCCTATAGTCACTGTCCACTTTATGAAAAATTACTCTCAAGTGAAGCATGGTGTACCTTAACTGCCAAGAGTCTTGGTACTGTGGAATCAGTTAGTCATATTTTAGAAGATGGGATATGGGAAAAGATGAAGTTATTAGATAATGTCTCTGTTCATCTTGAATGTAGAAAATATTATACAAGTAACGAGTGTGTACAAGCCAAGTTAAGAAGGAAAACAATTGCAGTAAAAGGATCTGCATCACTTGTGAAAAATAAATTAAGATCACAAGAGGACTTAGATTTGACAGAAAAATGTTTATTTTGCTTTGAGGACATGAGCGCTAAGTTCTTCGAGCATGAAAAGAAGGAACGGCAGGAAAAAAGAACAAAATATTCCTTTGTAAAAAATCCTGGTGTTTTAAAGAATATTTTGGGTCAAGCTAAAGATCGGAATGATAAGTGGGCCCAGAATGTCCAGAAACGTTTACGTAATGTATCTGATATATTGTCTCTAGAGGCAATATACCACAGAGAATGTTTTGCCATGTTTTTTAGTAATAAGCCTTACGGAGACAACATGAAAAGAGGAAGACCTGCAGACGACGATGTTTCTCTCATTATGGAAGAAATGTACTCTTTTTTGGAAAATAGTGACAAGTGCCAATTTTCCCTGAATGATATGAGAAGCGTGATAATTGGCCGTGATCCTCCTAAGGATAAAACTATTGTAATGAAACTTAAAGAAAAATACGGCGATGACATAAAAGTAATATCAGGACGCGGGAAGGAAACTTTAATTTTTTTTACTGATGCGGAATACGAGATATTAAGAAAATATTTCGAAGAACACCAGTCTTCCGATCCAGAAGAAACAAAACGTAGAATCGTGAAACTAGCAACCTCAATTACTCGTGAGCAGATACGAACAAAATTTTGGAATATTACATGTTATCCATCTTGCAACGATTTCATGTAAGATGCTAAGGAAGATGTTTCAGAGTACATATACCAATATCTCACTGATGTTATAGGTAAAGGCAGAAAAGGAGATTTACAAAAAATAGAAAAACAAATAATTGCAATTGGTCAAGCCATAGAAGCGGCTACCAGACCACGATCTTTCATATCGTCGATTCAACTGGGTGTTGGGGTATATCTGCATTGAAAATTCGAATCGAAAACGCTAATAGATGTCTTATCATGCTTAGGATTCTTCTATTCATACCATGGCGTTACAATGTCCGAGGCTTCTTCAATTATGGCAGAAAAACCACAAATTCTTGATGATGGGTTTATTCAAAATGGTGGTGACAATGCAGATTTCAAATCTGCTTTCTATGGATGGTTTTAATATTATTAACATTATGGAAAGCATACGGTGTGTCACATCTTCCACTGCCATCTCTCCTTTTCAACCAATTGCGAAATTGAAATCTCCTCCAACAGCTGAGCAGATATCAGTGCTAGATAAAGTACCCATCCAAACTTTTGACAAAATTGACAGCAGTGGATTGAAGGAATTAGAGATGCATGATGTGAGAATGGAAGATTCGTTAAAAAGAGAAACTCAATTACCATCAACTGCAGATGTATTGTGGATGTGTGGTAAATTCTTCGAAATTACAAAAGTAGGTGGTTGGAATGGATTTATGCAGAAACTGACATGCGACTACGACTACAAAACTTCTCGTGTATTGTATTTACCTTTCATACACCAACCTCCAGGTAATTATGATACAATACTTACGCTTTTGGTAGATGCTGCTGAAAGATGCAAGGCAAACGGGCAAGAAACATGTTTTGTTACCTTCGATCACCCCTTAAATATGAAGGAAAAAGAAATTGTTTTATCATTACCAAAAGATCCTCTCATATCTACTATCGTTCTAAGACTCGGAGGCTTCCACCTTCTGCTATCATTTCTTGGTTGCATTGGCGACGTAATGCAAGGCAGTGGTTTGAGCACATTCTTTGCTCTGTCTTGCTTTGGGGAAAATAATCCTAAACAGTGTTTCAATATCTGCAGAAGAACGTTCTTGGATTGAAGAGGAATTGAAATACTTTGAAGTTAGTCCTCCAACTCTGGACTCGATAAGTGATGCACCTCATTTATTGGAAATTGGAATCTCCATTTGAATTGTGTTGCGGGCATGATTCCATACTTTCATGCTAGTGGTCACTTGCCTTATGCAGAAGCTAGTCATATTTATCTACAAGAGATGTTAACTCCCGCACAGACAGAGATGATGGTGATGTGAAGAGAATACTTCAATTTTTCTCTGTTCATGACCCCTTCCCTGAATGTCAGCAAGTCGTGTCTATTACATCAGGAATTGTTGGCGATGAAAAAATCAACTGCTTTAATGCGTATGAAATTGGCACCTCATTAATGGAAGAAGTGGTTGGCAAGAAATTCAATGACCTGAAACTCAAACGATCACATCCACTATCATTATTTGACGCCGTTGGATTGCGAAAAACTCAGAAGTCAGCTTTATACAGCATGTTCTTGCCAATGTCGCCACTGGCTATTGAAGAAGTCAATTTTGAACACCCATTTTATGTCATCGATGGAGGCTTCTTGTTACATAGAGTGGTGTGGCCGCAGCAAAAAACATTTGAAAGGATTTTCGAATCGTACGTCAATCACGTGAAAAATAAGCACAGAGGCGATGTTTTGGTAGTTTTCGATGGGTACGACGAGAAAGAGACAAGTACTAAAGGAGCAGAGAGATTGCGACGGTACATGAATAAATCTTTTGCAGACATTATATTTGATAAAAATACGACGGTGCCTGTTAGTCAAGAGAAGTTCCTCTCTTACCACAAGAACAAATCGCTACCATATCAATGCTCTCGGAAGTATTAAAGAAGAATGCTATTGCTGTGGAAACTGCCAAAGATGATGCTGACACTACGATAGTAGGAAGCGGCTTGGAAAATTCTCTATCTACTTAAACTATTGTAATAGGAGAAGATAATGATCTTTTAATATTGATGATTGCTTTTGTCCAGCCGGAGAGTAACATCTATTTTTTGAAACCGGGCAGAGAAAAAGTGCCTCGTCATCTTTTTTCACCTCGTTCGATTCAATCCCAACACGAATATCTCAAGGAAAGCATTTTGTTTACACATGCATTCAGCGGTTCTGATACCACATCAGCTATTTTTCCGAAGGGAAAACAGAAGATGTTTAAGCTTTTGGAACCGCCAAAGGAAATATGCAGAGAAAATGTAGCAGACAATGCAGGCAGCAAAACGAAAATGCGAAAGATTATAAAAGTTTTCAACAGTCCTCATTCGTCACATGACTTGGAGGACGGATTATTTGAAGAGCCTCAATGATGACTCCAATAACCTAGAGATACCTAACTTTTACGTAGAATCACAAGAAGTCGAATCAGCGCTTGTAGCAGAAGTACTTTCTCTAAGAACGAGAAATGCACCAAAGAAACAGAGCCTACAAGAAACTGAGTAAACATAATCGTTTACTTTTGTTTAAAAATCTGCATTGCGACACACATCTTTTAATATAAGAACTGTTCGACAGACGTCTAAATTCATTCTTTTAAACATTCTAGATGGTACAATTGCATGTTGATTAATAAGGAGCAGCGAACATGATTTTAGAGGTGTATTGTAAAGGCGTTTTTTTTATTCTTTATAACACAAAAAGTGTGTTTAATATACGTAAATTATTCTCTAAAGAAGACAACATCTCTCAATATTGTTAATGTATTTTAGCATCTTGTATGTATTAATCTCAATGATTTTCTTACAACTGAATAATTTGCTATTACTGTGAAAGAACATTTAAATTGATTACTTCCGAAATTTCTGCCTTCATGAAAAATTATGTTTTAACCGTTTTCGTACAAAGGCTCACTAAGGAGATTGATTCTCAGCTGAATTTAAACGTAAATAGTACACACCAACTTTTGAAAGGCTCCGAATAATTCGTGCAAGAATGAGTATTCATATGATTTGTGTCTGATACAAAACGAAAAATTTAAGTAGATGTGCGATAAAGGGCACAGTACACAGGGTGGCCGCTGGACCGTGCAACCGTGGAAATGACAGTGAATTTATTTATTGACCAGAAATTTTAAAAATGTTTTGAGAAAAATGTGGCCCAGTTCAATTTCAGAAGTTTTAAAAAGTAACTAGTTCAATTTTTATCTGTTTCAATTATCTGATCGTTTAGTCTTCAATGTGTAATTTGGAAATGCTCTACTTAAAAAATGTCCACTTTAGATTTTTATTTTGAATTTAAAGAATTTTAAAATAGCAGTATTGAAGACTTAAAGAATTGAAAATTGAAAGCGTTTAAAGTTACCAATTCTTGATTAAAAGTATTTTTATTGGATCAAACTGTAAATATAAATAAATTATTTTTTGAATAATTGATTGTTAAAAACGATTCTAAATCCGTTAAAAATTCGAAATTTCCAGCTTTTAACGTAAAAAATTAAACTGTTTTAACTCGAGTCTTAATTATTTAAAAAAGCAAACATCCGACTGAAACTTTGTAAACTATTGTTAATTAAAAAATTACTTCGGAATAATGTATTTTGTAACTAAAAGCTTTCACTAAATTAAAAATATTGGCTCAGTGTAAAATATTAATTCATGCTATTTAAAATTTTTTCATTAAAAACAATAATAATTATTTTATATTTATCAATATTTGATTGTTTATTCAAGACGAATAAATAAAAACCGAATATTTAAAAATAAGCAATTTGAAATTGAATTGTTTTACCTGGGAACACTTGAATCGTTTGAATTTCGAATATCTTTTGAGCTTTGAACGTTACTATTTTGATTGTTATTTAAAAAAAAGGTTTAAGGTCTAAGTGAAATGTTTTAATTTAGATGTTTAAATAGCAATTGGACCCTTATTATTTGTAGACGAAATTTGAGTAACTTTAATAGGTGCTTGGAAGTTATGAAAAGATTGAAAATTAATTTAAAACTTCAATAGAAAGAATAAAAACATTCTCGTTAGATTCCTAGGAAAATTGAAAACCATTTTTAATTTTGGAATATTATTCACAAAGAATATTGAAAAAGATTTTAAAAGATTTCCAAAATTGTTAAAAAAGAATCTAGAATATTTCAACATGATTTTTTATAATTTGCCAAATTTTCTATAAGTTGAACGAAAAATTCTATTAATTTCAAAAGACATTCAGAAGTTCGAAAAACATTTCAAAAGTAATTTTAAAGTTGCATAATTTTAAAAGAACTTCTAGATTTAACAAGATTTTAAAATAAAATTTGAAGCTTTTCAAGAATGTCCAAGCAACATAAGTTAAAAAGAACTTAATTTTCAATTTAAGAAGTGCTTAGTTTAAAAAATGCAACTGTCCATTTTTCAGCTTTTCTATCTTAAAATTATTTGAATTAATGTAATTTCAAAAATTGAAAAGTTAACTGATACTTTAATTGAAAGAGTTCAAAATGAAGACGTAGATTTATATTTATAGAATTGAATCTGACTCTTGGAACTCATTAATTTTCAAAAGTTAAAAATTCTTAATTTAGCAGTTTATCTGCATTTTATTTACAATTGTTCAATTCAAAATTGTTAGTAAGTTCCATTTTTAAAGTGGATATTATAAAGCAATTCAATAAAAAAGTGTAATTCAGAAACTTTGAAATCCCGGTTTCAACAGTTCAAAATTCAAGTGGTACAATTTGAGTGCTTCAATTTGTACTTTGATTTTATTACTGCAAATGGAACAAAGTTAAGCTTTAGAGTTCGAAGCGTGCATAATTTTATTGACCGCGGAAAATGTTTGCGAAACCGGAAAAACCTGGAAATGACCGTGAATTTTTTTCTTCGTTTAAAACGGCCACCCTGAATACAGAACTAGATAAACAAAGTCTTAACCAATAATTAGGTTCTTCCATGAAAAACTGTTTTACTAAACAGATTACATCGAAATCTCATTTTAGGCTGTTCATTATCTTTAACTTTGTAACTAATGGGAAAAGCGCGAACAATTGCGGTTCTCTTCGATAACATATGCCGTAATAAATGATAATAATACATAATACATAATTACTATCTTTTAATAAACATTTGTGATAAGAAATTGTCTACAATCTGATTTACATTTATTTGGGGCAACATTCTCTTGATCATATTTCTTATCCTAAAAGTATTTGAATGAATGCAAAATAATAAAGCAGTTCTTCTTTTTTCATAGATTAAGTAATATTCTTTTTTAAAGCAACTAACCAGATTCTGACTTACAATCTTAAATTTATGTTTTGTAAAAAAAAAACACGTTCGAAAACTTTTTCATGCAATTTGTTATATTACCGCCGGGAAAAATACTTTTAGTCATTATTAGATGTTAATTACAAAAAATACAAAATATTCTTTTTCTCTTCCTATAGACCTTTCGTGATATAATTTTTTTGTCAATACATTATTTTCCTTTCATTTCTATTTATATCACTTTTATTTAAGTTCATTAAAAAGCATTTATCTGTTGAAGGTTAATTATTTTAGCTGAAAATGCCTTTCTTTGTTTGAAATGTCGTTTTGAATTTAGAAATTAATCAATGCTTCATGCAAAAATAAAAAAATGCAATGCTTCATGCAAAAATCAGTAATGATATGATTTTCTTCTGATACAAAAAACGCGTTTGCTAGACGTGAAATGTTAGCGGGAGAATAATGGAGATACAAAAATGGTTATTTTATTGTCTTCACCTTGAACTACTAATCTGAATTCTTTCATGGAATGTTAAGAATTTTCTTTTCTTGTTAGATTGACTTAGAAATTATTATTTTACAAATGACTTTCTATATAAGGGGCATTATTCCTCAACTGCCCCAACTCAAAAAGTCGTGTTTTTCGATTGTCTCTAAATTCTGGGAATATGTTCGCCTACCCAACAGTAGTTAATCGACAAACTTATAGACCAGGATTACCAACCCTCCCCAAGTGAGG
>NC_046665.1:16295635-16296677 GCF_010883055.1 Belonocnema kinseyi | reverse complement strand
TTGATTAATTGAGCGGTTGGGTGCAAGAACGGCTTACTTGTATTTTCAGAAGTCACTTGCTCTTCATTTGTTCTCCACGAAATTATGTGCAAAACAAAAGAAGCACAATTGACTTCTAAAAATACAAGCAAGCTGTTCTTGCATCCAACTACTCAATTGTTAATACAAATTTATGATTTAAATTATTCTAAAAACACGGGTAATTTACTTGTTCTGTGATACAAACTACATCTTTTATACTGCTGCGAATTGAACCTGTATTCATATAATATCTATGTTACTGACGTGGTCTAAGGAAAGAATTTCGAGCTTCAGAATTTGACCGCTACATGGCTGCCTAGAAACTTTTTTCTCACAAGAAAGAAAATCGTTTTAGTTTGTATGAGCTGAATACATTCTGTTGATTTTGTTTTCTATTCATTCTGTACCCGAAGCTCAGATGACTTTATAATCGATATTTTTATGTTGCTCTGCTTGCTTAAATTAAGAAATATATTCTTGATTCATTTTTTCTGATATTGGAACTAATATTAAAATTATTTCCAAGTAATAATGGCAACAAATACAGATTGGGGCAATCGTTGTGCAAATCCTTTTCGCAGAAATGACTTATGTACTGGACGCAGCTTGGGACGTGTGACGGTAATTCAAAGATCCGAATTTCCTCAATTAACGAGAAATGCAAGGATATGATATTTTTGTAGAAAAGAATTTAGTAGAGTTTTTTTACAGAAGCCTTCAAATGAAACCAGTATGGAAGAAAATGCTATCAGAGTGGAAGAAAATTTATGTGATGACGAACCTGATAATGATATTGCAGGCAAAGAATCACTTGAAGGCGATCCTGATTTTCTATTAGTTAAAGAAGAATGTAAAGATTATGAAAATTGTAAAGACTGTAAAGATGCTAATCACGCAGCGGGCCTTGAAGTTCTTCAATAAATCAGAGATAAATTCAAGGAAACTACTGATTCTGACGAAAAAATGTTCTTACTTTCACTTGCCCCTAAGACTTGGAGTCGTAGGAAGTTAATGGATGAAT
>NC_046665.1:16294436-16295535 GCF_010883055.1 Belonocnema kinseyi | reverse complement strand
TACTGAATAGTTTTTTCCGATGACTTCATGCAATTTTGGATCAATGTGAGTAATACAAAAAAATGGCATACTTGAAAACTGTTCCGCGGTATGCTGCCGCATTACGCCCGAGTGCGAGCGCGAGGACTCCCTCTACAACCGGCTCTGTAAATTATCACCGAAATGGTATCCGTTTACTGTTACACTGGTTGATTTATTAAACTCGATTTTATTGATATCATCAATTATTTTTGATTGTATCATTTTTAAATTTTATCCAGTTTTGCACTCCTTCGCGCACGGATTTCTCCGGGTTACTGACACTGGAGACTCAACATTCAGTGTATTCACTATTTCTTCTTAGTTTTATTTCCAATTTCTTTAACTCATGGATCTAGGGAGGCCTCGGTGGCGCAGAGGATGGTGCGTCGGACTTCCATGCAGGAGGTCTGGGGTTCGATCCCTGAGCCGGTACCAATGGAAATTTTTCTATGTACTTCTACTAGGGCTTCGGTGGTTCGAAACTCACCTTAAACTCTAGGTCCCCTCAGAAAAAGCTGGTGCCTTACCAAGGATAAACGGGCTCCGTACGAGGGACCAGCCTTGGGGGTCGGAGCTGCTTTTGAGAAGAGTCGAAAATGAGTCAGCGATCTGCTTGCGCTTGGAGCCATCGTACTGGGGCAACCGGGCGGGATGTCGCTGGATGCTTTCGAGTAATAAACCTACACACACATATACGTGTATAGCAGACAAGGGCAGTGCCTTGAACCTTTGTATCTAACTCAGTGGGCACGCAAGTCCTAAACTTGTCCTATGTAGGTCTTTCGGCGGACGTCTTAAGGACGTCCTGAGGACCTTTTAAAGACATGAAAATATCCAGAGGATGTCTTAAAGACGTCAAATCATATGACATAGTTGTACATTCTAAGGACGTCTTTAGTACGTCCCGGTGCCCACTGGGCTGGCACCTGAGAGGTATAATCTCTGAATGTTGGTAACAACAGAAAGGCGTAGAACTCCAAAAAGACTCGACGAAGATGGCTGGATTCGGAGTACTGCCTTGAGACTAAACACGGGTGTGGCAAAATAGGCTATGCAGCTTGAGCGCTAGGGGGGTGCT
>NC_046665.1:16283423-16294426 GCF_010883055.1 Belonocnema kinseyi | reverse complement strand
AACAAACAACCAACCAACTCATGGCTCCACCGTTTCATCAAATTCAAATCTCTTATGAGTGAATTTAAATAATTATTATTTATTCATTTAAAATGCATAGTTTATTCATTATATTCATATGTATACGTGTTTGTATATACATATATACAATTTCTGTACTTATTTTACATATTTTACACATTAAGGACTTAATTATTTTGATTTATTTTATAAATTATATTTATGGAAACAATCTGATTATCGAAATTAGAATTAGTCTAACGGGGATACCTTGGCTCATCTAATCAAGGCACATTTTGCGGGTTTCACAAAGTTAAGAGAAGAGGGGACGACACCTCCGAGGCAATCAAAGCCGCCTGCGGCCCTTCTGGGCCCGAAACATGATAATTTAAATGCATAATTAATTTTACTTTAAAAATGAAATGTAATCGTATGTATTGTGTTTTATTATTTATTGTTTCGTGAATCAAGGATGTAATTAATAAATATTACTTTAAGCAAGTAACTTTGATTTGTTTAAAAGATATTTTAGTTTTAACCTTCCATGGGAATTGCAGCTAGTTTTAATCTGTTTAGATGAACAATTATAGATTTATTAGGCCCTATTTTAATTAGTGCATGACAATTTTCGAATAATTGTTTAATTTAAAACGGACCAGAGTATTGTTTATCAAAATTATGAGTGAATGGATTTTCTAAAATCCTG
This sequence comes from Belonocnema kinseyi, assembly GCF_010883055.1. Lineage (NCBI taxonomy): Eukaryota > Metazoa > Arthropoda > Insecta > Hymenoptera > Cynipidae > Belonocnema > Belonocnema kinseyi. Next base: position 16,293,720 of record NC_046665.1, on the reverse strand, counting down.
CCAAAATCTCCTTTAAAGTTTTGAATATTCAACTTTTGATCATAGTATTTTTTTTATTTTTCTTTTTCTGCTTCTAAATTTTCTTTCAGGTTTTCTGTACATCGACGAGTTTCTGAAATAGATCCAACATATATCTAACATAGGTAGAGGGGGGTTTGTTTTCTGAAAAACTGGTTGGTCGATTCATTTCTTTTCCATAAACAAACGTGTGAGGGGCAAATCCTGTAGATTCATGTACTGAAGAGTTATAAGAAAATATGCCATACCGCAGCCATTCATCTCAATCCTGTTTTGTACCAAATTGTTTTAAATATTCAATTAAGCTGTAATGACTTCTTTCGAGAGAACCCAGTGATTGAGAGTGGTAGGCAGTTGAGTTAATCTTTTCAATTTTCAAAATTTTACAAAAATTTTCCATTACTTCACTGATAAAATTACTTCCTTCATCAGTCTGGATTACTATTGCACATCCATATCTAATAATAAAATGTTCAGCTAACAATATTGCTATTGTTTCTGCTTCTGCATGTGGAATGAGTATTGCTTCAGAAATTTTGAAAAATTTTCTTGTATAGTTAAAATAAACTTATTTCCTTTTATCGTTACAGGCAGTGATCCAACAATATCAATTTGAATTTTATCAAAAGGTTCTTTAGGAGTTTCTGTAATTTACATTGCATATTGGTTTTAAGTCTATCTAATTTACTTTCTTGTTAATTCCGACAATAAAATTTATTTCTAATTCCTCAATAAGTTTTTGATACACCTTTATGTCCTCCAGCTGCCGATTCATGGAATTCTTTCATAATTCCTTCGCGATCAGACTTTAATGGAGTTATTACTTCTCCTGACCAAAATACTATTAACATTTTTGAATTCTGAAAATGTTTTAAGATTTTTTCAATAGACATCCATGAGATTAAATTCAGATCAGTTTCATAACTTGGAATTTTAATGCATTTAACATTTAAAGTCCCCCCGAATGCTGGACGTGGTTGTTATATTTTTACCAATTCCATGACACTCGTGGTCATAATTTTCTTGACATTGAAAAACATTATTCTGGTATTAAGCGCCACTCTTAGCCGATAGCCCATCTGCTCTATCCACAGGAGCACAAACTCCACTTTCCAGAATTATCTCTTTACCGAGACGATCATTTTTTACGGCAAAATCCCTAACTTCCCGAACAAATCTGGAATGCGAGTGCCCATCCTGCTCAGCTAGTAGCATAGGTATGGTCCTATGATAGGTCGCCGATGGGAGGTCCCTATCCCGAAACCCTTAATGAATTCATTGATTTCATTCATAATTTTCAGCCTTTTCCCCCGTGGAGCACTGACGGATATGGGGCGAGTTACTTGTTTTATACGAATTCATTTTTTCATTTGGACATTTATCCAAATGACAAGGATTTCTAGACAGAGCATCAGCATTAGAATTTATTTTTCCAGGTTAATATTGAATTTCATAATCATACTCGCCAAGTTTAATTTTCCATCAAGCCAATCTAGATACTGGATCTTTTAATCCATGTCACCATACTAAAGGTCTATGATCCGTAATAAGAACAAACTTACGTCCATATAAATATGGGCGAAAATGTCTAACGGCCCACACTATAGCAAGAAGATCCTTTTCAGTTAAACTATCAGTTATTTCTGCTTTTTTGAAAGTTCTTGATCCAAAAGCTATTGGTTAATCTTTACCAATTTCACCCTGACTTCATACTGCTCCTAGTGTTTAATTTGATGCGTCAGTAGTAAGTGAAAAATTGTCTTCTTTTTACGTTTAGGAGCCGGAAAATGTTTAACCGCTTCTATTCTTCTAGGATGTGGTTTTACTCCATTTTGAGTGATGATATGACCCAAATAAGTTATTTCATTATAATATAATTTACAATTTTCAGGTTGTACTACGCGACCAGCTGCTCTCAATAGCCCGAACAATACTTTTAATATTTGTCTATGATCTTCGATGGAACTTTCATAAACGACTATATCATCCATGTAAACAAACAACACTATACCTTGTAATCCAGTCAAAAATTGATTCATGAACCTTTGAACGTGGAGTGCTTCCGGATCGCTATTTTTCGAAACAATCCAAAGAGGAGCATTATAAGGGGATTCTGATGGTTGCAGAATTCCACTTGCAAACAAATTATCGGCCTGTCTACGGATTTCTTCTCAGTGAATTTCAGGATAGCTGTATTGCTTTACATTAAAGGGTTGATTATCACTAGTCATTATTTTATGTTTAACAAACGCAGTCGCTCCTAATTTATCTCCAGTTGAATGAAATAAATCTAAATTATTCCCAAAAAGTTCCATTACACTTTGTATTTCTTCATTATTTAATCCTTTTAAATCACTTAATTTTAATAATTCGGTACGTCGTCTTGCTTTTTCTTTGTCGCTCGCGCTTATTATAAATGAATCGCTCTTTCTACTAGGTGGTATAGTTACGCAATCCCCCAATTCAACCGGAGGCAAAGTCAATGACAAGTCGCTCGTAGTATTATTAATCGCTAATCACCTAACGCAATCCCTGACCTTACACGGAAAGAATTAGTCGCTTAAAAATTCGTCGACTTTGTGTATTACTCTCGGATACGAGAAGAAGTCGAAAAAAGTTTTAAAACCTGCTTGTTGAAGAATGGGATCCATAACACAGCCACATAAAAAAGTGTGCGGATCTGGTAACAAGACACACGTATTTCTATTGATTTTGGGGCGCTGAATTCAAATTCGCTATCAAAAATCACCCATCACGTGATGGTTGAGCCATAATCTCAAAAAATGATGAAAAATCATGCATTGAGGCAAATAAATTTCAAAATAATGCCAGTAATGCAAATTTTCAATTCAAAAACATGTCGACAACTGTGAAAGATCAACCCTTGCCTGATATCAACTTATTTAACATAATTTTACCCAACAGAACTTGACCTCACCTAACCTGAATTAACAGAAATTTATTGAACTACACGTAAAACTCTGGAAGCATATTTTCCCAGTAGCAAATGTGTGCTACATCGAATGGGTCAACGCGAGCCTAACCTATAAATAAATCTAACCTAGCCTAACCTAACCTCACGAAACACAATTAAACTGATTGTGTTGTCCCGTTGTGTTTGCGGTACCGTTTGAATCAGCTTGGGCTTAATCTGCAAAGAGGTCAAACCTATTCTAACCTAAAAAACCTGACCTTAGCTAACCTAACCTTTTCTTAAACTTAAGGGATATATTTATACTATCTTTCGTGTTTACATTTTATTTTGCTTCTTATTGTAATTAAATGGATTTATAGACCTACTGCAGTCTATTTTCTGCCTGCTATAACGTGTCCTTTTTTCTTCGAAGGAACGATGCAAAGGGTTACGCTTACGTTTAAGACCTACATTGGTTTCCCTTTTCAACATTCAGCAAAAATCAACCATCATGACCTCCTCCCAGCTACCCTGATATTGTTGTTCCATCACTTTCATGTCTTGATGAAAACGTTCACCTTGTTCTTCGCTGGAATCACCAACATTTTCTGGAAACTTATCGAGATGGGAATCTAGAAAGTGAAGTTTTAAATTCATCAAGCAGCCTAACTTTTTGTAGTTTCTTATCATTTTCGCAACAATATTCTCGTAGTCTGGACTTTTTTTGTTACCGAGGAAATTTTCGTTTACTGCTTTAAAACTTTCCCAAGCGTCCATTTCAATTTTCGTCATGTGGCTCACGAAATTAGTATCTCTTGTCAATATTAGAATCTGTGGTACATCAAAGACTCCTTCTTTCAATTTAAAGTCTGAAACATTAGGGAATTTAAGGGATATATACTTATAGCATTCTCCATCTTTGTCTAACGTCTTGACAAATTGCTTCATTAGCCCAAGCTTTATGTGGAGGGGTGGTAGTAAAATTTTTTCTGGATCAACGAGGCTTTGGTTGATGATATTATGAGAACTAGGTTTGAATGAATCTCTCAAAGGCCAATGTTTTTTGCTGTAATGATTGGCTCGATCTCTGCTATTCCACAGGCATATAAAGCATGGTTCTCTCGTGAAACCCGATTGTTGGCCTATTATCATTGTTATGATTTTGAGATCACCATATATTTGCCATTTGTGATTTGTGTAATTAACTTTTTTAAGAAGCATTCTAACATTGTTATATTCTTCTTTAATGGCCGTTGAGTAAGCTATAGGTATAGGAGCGTAAGTATTCGTGTTATGCAGTAAAACAGCCTTAATGCTACGTGTTGACGAATCCATGAAAAGTCGCCATTCTTCGTCTCTGTACACATTTTTCTTCAAGTGGTTCATTAGTCCGTTAACGTCAGTGCAGTACACTAAAGACTTCTCTTCGTCTTTAACGAAAAACTTTCTGAATTCTTTGTCCCTGTCGCGATAGAGTGAAACTTTTGTCTTTGGTTCTAGAAGACTTTTTCTTTTTAGAAGTGAAGCGGCAAATTCAGCGCCGTCTTTCGGTAATCCAAGATCTCTAATAAAATCATTCAGTTCTAGTTGCGACACTAATATCGAAACCTTCAATTTCATTTTATGCACGCCATATTCGTCATCTTTTTCCTCATTTTCATCGGAATCATCAGAACTATTTTCTGTTCGATCACTGGTTTCACTACCGACTCCATGACGTTAATTTTCACCTTCCATTCTATAATCTTCTAAAGCGCTTTAATCAGTCTGACGTGCATTTTTATTGATTTCAATTGCTCTTGTGATTGTCCACACATTAATGTACAAAATGCTATTTTTATTTTTGGCGGTGAACCCTTTGACGGAATTCATGCAAAAGTAGCAGTCCTTCGCAATAACGGGTTTTTTCCATGTGGTTGGTGTAGAGTACTTGCGGTACTTTTCGTTGTTTGAATTTTTTAGATGATATAATATAAGTCTGCAGGAATTGCAAATGACGTGAGGAACCCATTTTGTTTCTTGGTGCAGCAACTTACAGTCAAAACACTTTTCGTAATGACTTTTCACTTCCTCGTCGATTGATTTTCGCAAACTCCTCACTTCATATTTACTGCAAATGTAACAGAATGAATCTGAGCGATTCTTGCAGGCATGCGATTGAGAAATGCTTGCGGTTTTTTTCTTTGTAGCATGAGACTCTACATCAACCAAGTGATCCATTCATGAAGAGCTACAGTTGAATGATAACGACGTCGGAGAGCCCGCTTTCCCACACTGACCAGACGCCGATACTGGGTTTTTTCCCTGCATCGTAATACACTTTTTACCTGTATCTGCCATGACGGCATGAACGCCGTTTACCCAGGAACTCAGCCAATGTGGATCCGTTGCCCATTGTCACCACGTGGAAGTGCCCTGGTTACAGACACAGGCGAATAATGGTAGCAACAAGCGGTTACGAAACTCCAGATATTTACTGCTATTAATGTCAAAATATGAAAGTACGCAAGAACAGGGTTTCCAGCGTAATCACATAGGTTAGGTCAGGTTTTGTTAAGTTAGGATAGGTTAAACCTCTATGTAGGTTAAGCCGAAGCTGAATGAAACGGTACCGCAAACACAACGGGACAACACAATCAGTTTAATTGTGTTTCGTGAGGTTAGGTTAGGTTAGGTTAGGTTAGGTTAGGCTAGGTTAGATTTATTTCTAGGTTAGGCTCCAGTTGACCCATTCAATGCAGCACACATTTGCTACTGGGAAAATATGCTTCCAGAGCTTTACGTGTAGTTCAATAAATTTCTATTAATTCAGGTTAGGTGTGGTCAGGTTCTTTTGGGTAAAGTTATGTTATATAAGTTGATATCAGGCAAGGGTTGATGCTTCACAGTTGTCGACATGTTTTTGAAGTGAAAATTTGCATCACTGGCACTATTTTGAAATTTATTTGCCTCATTGCATGATTTTTCGTCATTTTTTAAGGTTATGGCTCAACCATGACGTGATGGGTGATTTTTGATACCGAATTTGAATTCAGCGCCCCAAAATCCATAGGAATACGTGTGTCTTGTTACCAGATCCGCACACTTTTTTTTGTGTGCCTTCGTAATTATCTAGAAATTATTAAACATTTGAGAAGAATTAAAAAATGTTAATTGCAGAGTTCAAATAAACAGCGGTATCAAATTTCTAATTCAGTTGACGAGGGTCTCAGCGACAGTCGAAGAAAATCGAGAAGAAAGGACACAAAACAAAAATTATTCATAGCGTCACAAGTTCAACACACACTTACGCTTCTATGCATATACATACCCATGCATACATACAACATTTTTGCAGCATACCCGACTTTATAGCTTATACACGAACCTATACTAAACTAACTTAATACTACCACATATAGCGCTGTATACACTGACGTACTAACGCAGTTTCGCACGCTGATTGTCAATATTCGAATGACCCTTATATACTCACTAGGTGCTTCTTTCATCGCTTGTGAGAATCAGAGTCGTATCTGTAGTATGAAAGGCCCCGAGAATGTCTCACTGTTGGGAAAGCTTGTGTAAACAAAATCTTTTATTGATTTTAGATGTGCTTTAACTATACTTAACAATATTATAGGCACGAAAATGTTAGAAAGCTTATTCAGTTATTCTTTCAATTGTAATATAATTTGTAATAATATTCAGGGCTGCAGATCTAGCTAGAAATTTAACACCACCATACCCACCGTTTGGGAGCCGCAAAATAGAAGGTGCATGATTACCTCTGTAAATTCACGTTTAAGCCGAAAATGCACGACTCGAACTTCGGTTTTCTCAGGTCTTCTGCTGCACGATGATTGCCGATATGAAAACTTCTAAAAAATTCGGTGGTCTTGAAATTAATTCAAAATTCCTTGGAATTTTTTTAAACATCCTAAAATATTTAAAATCCTTTAAAATCTTTTAAATCTTTTGAAAATTTTCAAAGCTCTTGAAAATTCCTTGAAATTGTAAGAGTACCCTAAAATATTTCAAATCTTTCACAATCTGATAATACATTATTGAAATCAATTCAAAATTCTTTGGAATCTATTAAAATATCCTAAAATATATTAAATCTTTCAAAATCTTATATTAAATAATTTTAATGAATTGAAAATTGCTTGTAACATTTTAAAATACTCTTAAATACTGTAACACGTCCTAAATATTTTGACAAACATTGACCTTTTTTTAAAAAGATTTTTAAAGTGCTTCTTTAAAATTCTTTGTAATTCCTTAAAAATATAATAATAAGATGAAAATTCGTTAAAATCTTTGAAAACATCCTCAAATGTTGAAAATCCTTTAAAAACTTTTAAAATCGCTTGAAATTTTTTAAAAAGATGTCAAGGATTTCTTCATTTCTTTTTTTAATTTACAAGAATTTCAACGAATTAAAAAAATGCTGGAAGGGTTATTTAAAAAAATCCCCAAGTACTTTTCAAATCTTAAAGAAAAGGTCTAGGTATTTCAAAAGATTTTAAAGGATTAGAAGAATTTGAGAGAAATTACTTTCCGAACAACCCCGATTTTTGACAAAAATCCTTTGAAAAGTGTTCATATTTTTAAATGAATTGAATTATGTTTTTGTTCATAAAATACTTTTACATAAGAATTACTCGAATTTTTTCCTGCGTCTCAGTTTTTAAATATTAGTAGACTTTATTCTACATCTTATAAATAGTTTTCTATTATTTCTTCAAAGGCATTGAAACATTGGAAGACTTTTCTCTCTGTTCAAAATTCTTCAAATAATTGCCTAAATTTGAAGCGAGTAAATTTTTCCGTGTAGTCACAAGAGATTCGCCGATAAATATTCCTGGACCTGCATTCATTTTTCGAATGTATCCTTCTTTTAAGGGTGTATTTTTTACTGGTGTTTCGACCACCCTTTTAGTTCTAGCAGGCATTTTAATAGTAGAATACGCAATTTTAGGTAAATTTTTACTTCCAAAATTTATTTTAAAATCTCCAATTATCAATGTAGCTTCGTGCTATCTAAAAAATGACACCCCTAAGATTCTACCGTGCAAAATAGGAAAATTATGAGGAAAAATTTGACATCTTTATTCTATTCCTTTTATTATTGTTTTAAATTGTGCTAGAGTTTTAATTATTTCTAAACCAATTCCTACTAAATTATATCTTCTATTTTCATTCACCCACGTTCTTGAATCTACGTTACGTTTTTTAATTAAGTTCAAATCACATCCTGTATCGATCATAAAAAATGTAATCCCTTTATACAAATTTTTATTTTGTATTGTAATTATTGGATTGTAATGACCGACTCCGTGATGACCCTCGTTCTTCTTTTCCATTAATAATGTTGCGATTTCAAATTCAAATTCTTGCATTGATTGACTTGTATCCAATTTATGTGAGAAATGAGTTTCTAAAATTTGCATTAAATTCTCAAAATCTAGTCCGACTCCACCTCACAGGGTGCCTTCCAGGCGACCACCCGGGTGAATTTGTGGGCGAAGTAAACAGTGGGCGGAGTTTACCAGTGTGGAGTAGAAGGGGAACGGTAGAATGAACGGTTTCGAGTGTGCGTCGGGTGTATGTTTGGGGCGTAATGTTTGGTGAATGATAATTGAGGTTACGCTATACAAAAGTTAAACGAATGCAAGAACAGGGTAAGAAGATTTTAATTGCTGCTGCAGTAACGAGGCCATTGTTATTACAAACAGTGATGTATTCAATAATAATAGAAAGTGATAAAGATTCAAAACTTTAGTCTGCAACTAAAGTTGCGATTCCCGCCACTTCTGCCCGCCAATTTCACTGTACACTCACTTCCACCTACCTAGTTTCAGTGGGTGAAATAGTCGGTTAAATTATAGAATAGATCGTACCCTCCTTTATTTTCTGGAAACCTATTTTTCTCCAAACTGAAACTATTAACCTTATTCTAAATACTATATTGAAAATTACAACACTTGTTGGCAATCTCAATTCATATCGATATACCTAAACTATAAAGGTATATATTAAAAATATGTTAACTTCCTAAACACGAGGAACTTCTTACTATTTTAAGTAGTATTATATCACAGTTTTTCTAAATAGGTCAGTCAATGAAGCTTGGGAATTGACTATAATTGTGAACAATCCCAAACTTAAGCCTAACCCTTCGTTTGCCAAATTGCAAATACGTGCAAATTAACAAAAATGCATTGCCCCATTATTTAAACCTTGTGTCAAATTGGTTTCCGGAAATCAGTGATTCGCACGAATTTAAAATTATTCATGTAAAATCAGACAATTGGTCATCGGAAAATTTGCAAACATCGTGAAAATGAGGGCTGTAATTCAAAATATCATTAAAAGCGTCATTACAACTTTCCACGCGTATTTGATGTATGGAAAACCAAATTATATATTTTTCTATCCTACAAATTACAGTCGAGAGCGTAAAAAATAAAAATATGTGAAGAATTCCTGAAAATAAAATCAAGAATATAACGACCAATTTGGACAACCACTATAAAATGTCACAAGTGCCGAAACGTTAGTGATTATTTTTGTTTCATGTTTTTTAATTGTGATTTGATAATGGTGAGAATATAAAGGACGAAATAAAAAGAGAAGGATTGGGATTTGGTTTTTTCAGGGGGAAAGGAGAAAAGGAAAACGTTTTCTTTTTTCAGATTGCAATGGGAAGATTTTATGGCGGTGGTCCAAATTTGGTCGTAGAATTCTTGATTTTATTTTCAGGAATTCTTCACATTAACTTGATTATTGTAGATTAAAAAAGGTTTTTAGTTTTATTTTAATCTAATTTAAATGTCTTAAATTTCAATGTTATCTGACTTGAATTGGAGGTCATTTCTATATTAGGCTTATTTATAGTTTGTTTGCCTTTTAAACCTTCACTTGATTATTGATTGTTAGTTCTTGGCTGTCAAGGAGAGAGCATCGTGACAGTGGTCACAATGGTCACGATTTTATTGATATATTTTTGCCTTGACAAGGGTTCTGTATAAGTGCCGAAACATTGGTGATTTTTTTTCAAAATTTGTTTTAATTGTGATTTGATAAGGGTGAGCATAAAAAGGACAAAATAAATAAAAAAGAGCAGGAAGGGGATTTGGTTGGTTGCCTTTTTATTTTGAATTCCTTATTTTTTTATTTTTTTTCTAATTTTTTTTTATTCTAGTTCTGGGCTGTCAAGGAGTGAGTACCGTGGCCGTTAGATTCTTGATTTTATTTTCAGGAATTCTTCACATTAACTTCATTACTGGGTATTAAAAAAGGTTTTAGATTTGATTTTAATCTCATTTACATATCTTAAATATCAAAATAAAAAAATTATTTAAAAATAATTAAGAACGT
>NC_046665.1:16281683-16283323 GCF_010883055.1 Belonocnema kinseyi | reverse complement strand
CGAAAGCTGAATGGCACCTGGGTGAGGTGTCTAGAACGGTGACTCTGGGATACCGGGCGACCTCTCAGAGTACGCAGCCTTATCCTTGCATGCGGAGCTCTAAAAGGATGGACGAACCCCTTTCCCTAGCTTCTCGTGGGAACAACAATGACAACACCAGACATAGTTGTAGTGAGTGCGGTTCAAAACAACAGAACGCGCAGGGCTTCCGACAATGGGTCGGCCAACAATGCCGACTAATCTAGAGCTGGGGGAGCCAATGAAAATGGATTCAATGCGATGGATCGGCGGGATCTCGCAACCTTTGGGTGGACGGAGCAACTGAATCACGACTTGCTAGAGTGCTACGATGCGAGTGTGGCCCGTGAACGGGGTTACATGACACGGCTGCATGCTCTGTGGTGCGAGAAACACCCGGAGCTGTCGCACTTTTCGCAGCAACGTCTGCGAAACCATGCTGAACTACTCGGTAAAAGGGGCTATGTAAGCGGAACGCCTACTCTACCACAGCTAGAACAAGCTGACAACAAAGAAAGAGAGGCGACACTAAGACCAACCGCGGGCAGGCATCAAATAGATGAAGAGCGATGCTTTACGACCCGGAGAAACATCAACACCAAGGTTTCTCTCAAGCCTAAAGATCTGGCTGAAATGGATGACGAGCTTCGTGCAGCGAGCTTTGGCCGATGCGTACCGTAAAACAAAACCAACGGCTGATCATAAGACAAAAAACGAATGCATCAACTTGCCATAAAGACAGGCTAGGCAAGACAGTACGCGTCCCGCATTCAATGTGTGATTGACTACATCACATCTGGCAGGAATTTTACCGCCAAGGTTCGAAAGTTCGAGCGCGAACTCCGGACCCGTTATCACGCACTTAACAAGTCAAAGCTGCTGACCATCAGGCAGCATATTGTTGAGAGAATACGTATACTATCTGACGCTAAGAGAAGTCTAGAGCGGAGGGAGAGGGGTCAGAGAAAATCAACAGTTTCTCTGTGACCCATCTCGACTCTTTCAAGACCCTCCAATTACTGTCGAACACCCACCCAAACCAGAGGAGGTCGAAGTATTTTGGAGAGAAGTCTACGAAGTTCAGCATAGACTGGACGAAGACTCAGAAAATATAAATAGCTTCAAGGATTTATGTATTGCCCTCATAACACCTGATAAAGAATGCCCACCTATCACTACCGAGGAGGTGAAAAAAGTATTAAGAGGGATGAAGAACTATTCCGCACCGGGACTAGATTGTATCAAAACCTTCTGGTGGAAGAAGTTTTCATCAAACCATCAGCATTTGGCCCGTATTTTCACATAATATTTTAAGTCGGAAGAGCTATCCTAAATGATAGGATTTTTCGGACAATTGAACCAGTGTGGCAAAAAATGTATGAACAACGAGGCTCAAAGAAAGGCGTAGCCGTATGTCGGGAGAACCTGCTCATCGATAGATGTGTCTGCAAAGATGCAGCAATCTACCAGCGTGACCTATCGATGGCCTGGATTGATTATCGGAAAGCTTTCGATTCGATATCCCATAGACTTATCATCTGTCTTTTGGAAATCTTAAAGGTTTATCCGCAAATAGTTGGGTGCATAGAGAGATTGATGCCGCTTTGGAAAACCAGATTTAC
>NC_046665.1:16277316-16281583 GCF_010883055.1 Belonocnema kinseyi | reverse complement strand
CTGATGTTAGATGCTATTGATATTAAGCATCTAACTGTCGACTCCAGTATAGAATTGACTGACTACCATGACTGTTTAAAAGTAATAATGTGCAGTAATCCTACCCCTGCTTGTCATTTTAGTAAATGTGAAAATTGTCCTGGCATTCAAGTCCTGAAAGAACATTTGACTGCAATTTTAGATGAGAACTGCGTCAACGAATTAAGATATCAAGTTTGGCAAAAAACGGACAGAAGTAATCTAATGACCGAGGTAGCAGAAACCGACATCTTTCTTGAACGACTCTGCGAAAAACTATTGAATTTAAAGTCTCATGAATTTTATGCAAAGCAGCAAGCATCATTCCTGAAGAACCTCAAAGCGACATTATTAGTTGAACATTTCTTGATTATGTTCGATTTTGCAAAAAACTATGCTTACGTGTTACAAAATGCGATCCAATCATCTCATTGGAATAATAATCAGGCGTCCATTTTTACAGTAGTTATCTACTATAAAGAGAAGAACGAATTGAAGCATGTAAGCATAGCTATTATTTCAGACAACTTACAACATGGCACGGTTGCTGTGCATTTATACCAAAGGTTAATTGTTGACTATCTTAAGAAGCGTTTCAATCCTAAGAAATTTCATGTCACAGATGGAGCACCACAGCATTTTAAGAACAAATACAAGTTTACGAACCTTCTGTGCCATGAAAAAGATTTTGGCATCCCGGAAGACTGGACTTTCCATCCAACTGCCCATGGAAAAGGACCATGCGATGGAATCAGAGGTAATCTGAAGCGTCTTGCTGCAAGAGCCAGCTTGCAACGTTCAGCTGAGAATCAGATCTTAACAGCTTACGAGTTATTTGAATGGGGCAGAGAAAACTTGAAGGAAACTGTCGTATTTTTCAGTAGCAACGAAGAGCATGCAGCGATGACAATAAAATTAGCAGATCGATTTAGTAAGGCTGTGACGATACCAGGTGCACTCAAATATCATTCATTCGCTCTGAACGAAAAGGGACAGCTGGATCAGAAACGATTTTCCTATGAGGAGAAAAGTGAGGTTTTCCCGAAGCCTAAACGTAATCGAAAGCAGAATAGTACTCCAAGAAAGTGGAAAGCTGGTACGAAGAAGAGGCGAACAGCATAAAGAGGTTGTGTAGTGAGAGGCAAGGGGACTCACAAAAATCAAGCACCCCATAAAGTGAGAGGCGAGGGGACTCACTAAAATCAAGCACCCCAGAAAGTGAGAGGCGAGGGGACTCACTAAAATTAAGCACCCCGAATCATCTTGCAGATAAAAGGAGTCTAAAATCGCACTGTCACCACCACGTGGTTGACTCTGGAAACTATAACTTGATAGGATGTAGGCTGACGACAGGCGTTAATTACTAACCCGTTAGTACTTTATTTACTCAAACACTTTATACGTGAGAAGTTGTTTGAATCATGTATTTGTTTTAAAAAATTGCAAGAGCAATAACCAATTATTGTCGGATAATAAATTATAATAGTGAGGAATCATTTATCTTCAGAAAAATACTGTTCATTTTTAAGAAAGTGCTTTTTATTTAACATTTTTTCATAATAACTTAAAAAATTTTTAACTTCTTCAAACTTACTGGTTAACACTACTGAATAGTTTTTCCCGATGACTTCATGCAATTTTGGATCAATGTGAGTAATACAAAAAAATGGCATACTTGAAAACTGTTCCGCGGTATGCTGCCGCATAACGCTCGAGTGCGAGCGCGAGGACTCCGTCTACAACCGGCTCTGTAACTCAATGAATTTCAATTTGTCCATTTTCTTATTAGACATTTTTCATAGTAAAAAAGTCAAGCTTTCTTTTGAGACTATTTAAAAAAAATCGTAGATGCCTAAATCGCGAAAAAAGTTAAATAAACAATTGAATTCTTGAAAAAAATTTTTAAACAATTTTTTTTGTTATAAATAATAAAATAGGATGAAAGCGTGTAAAAAGCACTTTCCAAAACTCTCATAATAATTTTAAACCGAGTTATTAGAAAGGAAGTTACAGCGTTTGAAACTACCCCTGCAAGCATTGGGGTTGAAAATTCAACCCCCCCTCACTTGGGGAGGGTTGGTAATCCTGGTCTATAAGTTTGTGGATCAACTACTGTTGGGTAGGCGAACATATTCCCAGAATGTAGAGACAATCGAAAAACATGACTTTTTGAGTTGGGGCATTTGAGGAATAATGCCCCATATCTGAATTCTGGTAAAGCATGAACGAAATTCCTCGTAAATCATCGTTATTCATTTCTGGATGTGGTTCTAATGGATCCGGTGCATGATGTTAATTATTCCTAGCACCTATGTCTTCAGCATCAATCAAGTCTTTGTTGTCCACATCTTTTCAGGCGAGTTCATCAATAGGAAGCTGCTGTTTCACTTCCCTTTTAATAGCAGCTATTTCAGCAACCGAAAGCAGCCTGTTTACAGATATTGAGCGTTTTTGATCTGCCGGATTCTGCTCATTTATTTTTGTGGCTAGTTCTGGATATTTAAGTAAGAAGAGTCTATGATGTTCTCTCCTCACACTTTGCTCACATTTCTCTGCCAAAAAATAAAGGCGCATAACATCTCTGTTCATATGGTACGTCCATTTTCGTCGCTTTTTTGGTTGCTAAACTTCAGGTTGTATAAGGTCATCCACCTCTGGAGGATGCGGTGTTGTTGGATCATCAATAGGTTGAGGAAGAACATCAATTGCTCCTGCTTGACCATTTGACGTGGCTTCCTCCAACGGATGTTCATTGCCGTCGTTTTTTCACGCCAAATCAACCTGTTGTTTAATCTTCATTGCTCGGTTTTCTGTCACGTATTGATTAGTCCTGATGTCCTTCTCCTTAGCGATAAGATCTCTTAGTGTGACTTTTTGTATATTAGGATACTTTGCAGCAAATTTCGTTCTTAAATTATATCCTTTTTTCATTTTCGTTTCAAACTTCGCACTTTCGTAATAGAGACGCACCCATTCCTCTTTCATTATGGTATCCGAATTGATGTCTCCCACGATATTTCTGTCAACGTGGTTGACTACAAATAGCTAACGCTAGCCAAAGCATTCTCAGCAGGCACAGTTGATGTTCCACTGTTTACCTTTTGTCGCAAATGTCCTTTCGGGCTAACTTTTTGATTAGTGAGATCTGCTTGAACATCTCGCAGCTTAACATCGCCACCATACCGAATGCTGTGGCCCCCAGCTATGGCTCCAGGGGAGCCCCGATGATCCTTGGGAAGCGACAAGCTTTTCAAAATCTTTAATATACTCTCCATTTTTTATTTATGGGTTTTGATATTCTACTTAGTCCCTCTCCTCTTCATGATCAGCATATTTGGCAGGGAAACTCTGTCAGTAACAATGATACCGCCAAAATAATCGTCAAAATCATCAGAGGAAAGCTCAAGCCCTACCGCGACATCAACGCGGAACACCTTCGGTAGGGCATCAAATGCACGGTGCTGTCCCGGTATATATCATCAATCACGGACGCATTTCTATAATGTATTCAAGTGATCTGATAAGAGCAGTCTACACCGACATATTCGACAAAGGTGGGTTCCAAACCATCAGAACCTCGGTAAAAGTGCATAGAAATATTTGCAGGGGTACCGGCGCAGGGATCGAACGCAGGACCTCTGAAGTGAAGCCCGAGTGTACATATGCAAATGTACTGAAACAAGATATTTTTTATTGGGCTCAATGGAACTGGATCTCACGACGCTATAAATCATGCCAAGTGAGTCCTAAAGCCAATCGTCAAGCAGCTATCAATCATGCTGATTGTCTGATTAGCTTTGTGAATAATAAATTAGATACTTTATCTCAGCATGGTAGTGTACATTTGAGTATGTGCTGTTTTCGGTTGACTACTAATCGATAGTCCGTACGAACACTAGCACTGTTTTCTACCTAGCCTGAGGTCGGAATATTAGAAAAGATACTAAAACACCTGTCCAACCCTATTGCAACTTTTAAAACCATCAAAAATGTTCTTATACTCATTTTACTCTTCTTAAGTTATGCCAAGTTTCGCCAGCGCTGTTTAAGTAATGCTATTCTTCGTCAGGGATGTATTAGTTGTGCTAGGCTTCGACATCGCTCGCCGAGTGGTGTTACTTTTCGTTAATATTAAGCGAGTTGTGCTACGCTTCGTTACCGCTCGGCGAGTTGTGCTTATTTTCGTCAGCCATAGGCGAGTATTGCTATTTTTCGCTAGGCTTCATGAACGGTACTAGTTTTCGTTAGC
>NC_046665.1:16275771-16277216 GCF_010883055.1 Belonocnema kinseyi | reverse complement strand
TAAGGACAACCGCAGGATTTCGCCGGGAGCGGGTGCTAATCTGAAAAATTGCACCCGCTTCCAGCGACATCGCGATAAAATTTCAGCCACAACCACGTATCACAACCGTGAGATAGGTGGTTACAGTCTGTAAAGGAATCAATACGGCGATCCAGCAAAAGCCTCGTGCACCCTAAGAACACGGAGCGACCAAAGGACAACCGTCTTCTGCATTTTTCCCGCAAGTGTTCTAGCATATTGTTGACACGCTGGGATGCTTTTTAGGCTATTAGCAAGTGAAAGCTTGGCACCTCCAAGAGCGCCGATGATAAGGACGATCAGTTTAACAGAATATTCCGGGTACAATCGTTGGAACTCCCTTATAAGGTCTCGATACCCCTCTTTCTTTTCATTCGCCTTGGCTATGATGTTTTTGTCAGCTGGTGCCGAAAATTCGATAACGAAAATGGCTCGCTTCTCGAAGTCAAGAAGAACCATGTCAGGCCTCGAGTGAGCAACAGAAGCAATTGTCGAGAATATAAAGTTCCAGTATATGCGGCACTTCCCATTCTCGACAATTGACTCAATTTCCCTAGGAGCATTTAGAGGAGCGATATTAAGGTGAATGACGTAGGAGTGACAGAGATGGTAATAAAGCACTCTTAGTGCCGCATTGTGCCTTTGAATGTAGGTCGTTCCTGCGTGAGTGGGACAAATAAATAGTATGTGAGCTAAATGCTCGGGGTGTGCATGGCACACCCTGCAGCTATCATCAGGAATATCTTAGCTCAAAATGTGGCGACACCGTCCTGGCATGCAAAAATGAAACCCTCTGTACCGGACTTCAATCCGGGCGATTTAAGGAAAGCAAACGTTAGCTCACAAGACATTGACTGATCCTTCACATTTATGTGGAAGATACCGTGCATCCTCTTATCGAGGAGCTATTCACGAAAGTTTTTCTCTTGTGCTTTCTTAATCCGGGTTTTCAGGAGAGAGTACTCGAGATAGATAAGATTTGATGCATTTTGCTCACCCCTAATACTGAAGTCAAGTCCGAATGAATAGAGTAGTACCGGGACGGCAAGCATGTTCGTTGCAGATGCTTTGTTCCTCGCCGACAGTTCGGAAGACCAAATCTGTCGGATGAGACGTTTGTATCTGCTTCGGAGAGTATCCTTTATAGATGTCACATCCTGAATGCGGCCCTGTGGCACGCCCAGTTATGTATAAGTCTCTCCAGCGCACAGGTGTCGTATGGCGCTTCTATCAACGAGCTCAGGATCTTCAGGGATGTTATTAAGTTTTCCTCGCTTTAAATAAACCTTGGCGCATTTGTCTAACCCAAATTCCATTCCAATTTTCTTAGTATATCGTTCGACAATCCTCAGAGCTAGATGCAGTTTCTCTCTGTTTTTAGCATAGATCTTAAGATCGTCCATGTAAAATACATGAGTGACCTTGTA
>NC_046665.1:16271386-16275671 GCF_010883055.1 Belonocnema kinseyi | reverse complement strand
GAAAGGTTATAAGGAATGGAAGCCATGTAAAGCCTTAGAGGACACATTATGAATGAAGAAGGGTAGGCAAAATTGTAGACCGTAATTGAAATTTTACCTAGAAAAAACATTGAATAGAAATTAGAGTTAAGTAGCATGTAAAGGGTTACGTCCAGTTGAATACATGCACAGTCGGGAATTAAGGAATGAAGGAGGAAATGCATCGCAGGTAAATGACACTCGCGTGCACACACGGGCATACAACAAACGCGGTTATGGTTGAATAGCCCCCACGTACACCATCAATTCACGGGAGTTACCGAGATATCACACAAGAAAAGCGAACGAGGCGGTTCCACGTTAACCACCGTGTTGGTGTAATCCTTTGTCAATTCGAGAAGAGGCGAGCGCCCACCAAGTTGGTAACCACGGCACCTTACGTAACCCCATATGGTTTGCTCCCATTTTCCCTCTTGAAATTGAGGCGACGGTCGCATCCTTGATTTAAAAAGTGAAAAAGACGGTGCCGTGGAATTTAAAGTGGAAAACGCGGAGAAGTATAAAGCGGGTTTTATTTTTCCGTTTCCTGACTTAAACGCGCTGAAACCACCAGTAACACGTAAAAACAAAACTTGACCAACAAAGTGCTACTTTTTTCGAAATTGAAGCTGAACCGATGTCCTTCCGAAAATAATGTCACTAAGACGGTGCTGCGAAAAAAAAGAAAAGCTAACCCATTACACGATAGAAACTCAAAACTACCGCGAATTGAATTAATAAAGTTGGCGCTTGGGTTTCAAAGGTTCGTGTGTTCAAGGAACAATAACAGCCCATTAGTGAAGGGCTTAACAAAAGATAGACCTTTTCTCGATCCCTTCTCTAAAGGTAGTAAGAAGTAATGTGAAGCCACACAGTGACTCCAGTATCGTTCGGTTTTTTTTGTTATACTAAGTCGATACTGTCTTATTATTTTCTTTTTTATTAAACTTTTACTCGGGTAAACCCGGTTATACATCATAGCCACGGATTAAGTCAAGTGACTGATGAGATTAGAAAGTTACTAGTTAACTCAAATAATTTAACAAGATGCTTGAAACCTCCTGCGATCATGTCGTAGGTATACAATTACGAGCGACCACGAGCGTTGGAGATGACAACAGTCACCTCTGGATGCTTTCTTAAGGATACCATCTGCCAATTTACGGGTTTTTAGTCGCTCACTTCCTGATGGTCAAGAAAGTTTCTCACAATGCGACAGTTTTTTAATAAAATTGTCCTCTAAGCTACAGTCAATACCCTACTGACTCTTAAATGTTTGAGATGTTCAGTCCATCTTGCGTGCACATTGCCTGTAACCGAAATCACAATGGAATGAATAGATTCATAATTAGCATTCCTCCATATGGTCTTTACTTCATGCCTTAACTCGCTATACTTGTGGATCTTGGTTTTATAGGTTGACTGCAAATTTCGGTTAAGCGGAAAAGCAATGTCGATGATGTACACTCTTCCACCTTCTTTTTTCCCGCATCACGATGTCAGGTCGATTGGCCCGGATGTAATGATCTGTATGGATAGTAGCATCCCAATATAAGATGTAATTTTCGCTTTCTAAAACGGGCATTGGAATATATCTATAGAAAGGCATCCATTCTTTTAATAGTTCTAGGTTTAGGACAAGTTGTTGATGTATAATACCCGGTGAATCATTATGCCTTTGCATATGTTCTCTCTGAGCCATTACGCGACAGCCATCAATAATGTTCTCGATGGATTCGTTGGTATCTCCACATAATCGGTACCGGTCAACCACTTCTTGCTTTAACACGTGTTTGCGATAATTCCTGGTGCTGACAAGCTTGTTCTGTATCGCAATGACGAATCTTTCCGTCTCTGGATACAGAAAACACTTTCTTAGCCAAATATTGGATGCCTCACTATCCACTTCATTTTGATCGAACGTTTTGGGGTGCTCGCCATAGACGGCTTTCTGCCTCCATTGTATTTCTAATTCCTCTATGGTTTCTGCCCAAATATTCAAGGCCCCATTTGAGGACAAATTTAAGGGCGTATAGCCAAGATCCGCTTTACAGATGCTACAGTAAAGGGCAACATTTCTTTGCTGTTAAAATAGTCTCGCAACTGTATTACTTGTAACGCACACCGTTTCTTGACATCTACAATGCCCCTACTCCCTAAATGTCATGGAAGAACTAGCCTTTCAATCGCTGAATTTATGTAGTGCATTCAGTGCTTCGTCATTTCTATGCCATTTGTTTGCCGAGTTGAGAAAACTCTTCATAATCAATCTGAGTCTCGTTGTGAAGGCAGCTGTTAGGCTTGTCTTAACTTTCGTATGCTGAATACCCGTAGATTCAAGAATACCCAGATATTTATATGATTCGCCTGCAGCCACTGCCTCGATGACATTTTCGAACTCGATCTCTAACTCTGCCATCGCTAATTCCCATCTGATTAAATACAGTGTTCTACATTTATCTAGTCCATGTGAAGAAGATAGGTCACTTGATGACCATCCTCATTATCATGAATTCTGAACCCATGAGACATCCTTTTCAGTGTTTTTCTCAATGGATTCAATGCTAAACAGAACCATAGTGCGCTGAAGGAGTCTCCCTGAAATATATCCGTCGTAAAGCGTATTGATCTAGTTATCCTTGGTTGTCCATGATCAAAATACTTGATTCTTGTACCCCAGAGCTTCATCGCATGGCTTAGAAAGTCAATAATGCGTGGGCAGATTTTTTAAAGTTTTAAGACTTCAAGCAAATAGTCATGCGACACGGAAGGAAACGCTTGCTTGTAGTCAATGTATGCCATGTGTAAGTTCCTTTGATGCTTACGAGCTTGAGTCATGGCAACAGCGTCTATAGTGACTAGATCTTTACAGCCTCGTGAGTTTTTACAAAATGCTTTTTGTTCTTCTGTAAGAATGTCATTCTCGTCGCATTGAGAATATACCTTATCTGTAATTAGCTGTAAGACATTTATAAATTTCTGGAAGACAGGCTATAGGTCGAAAGTCAGATCGATTTTGAGCGTCTGGTGTTTTTGGTAACATAGACGCAGTTCCTGGAGTATAAAGCATGGCATCAGATTTTGATGTTCAATGACCTTCTGAAAACACCTTGCCAACGCAAGATGCACGCTCGTCAGGTACTTTTACCAGAAGTTGTGCACCACTTCCGGACCTGGAGCTTTCCAATTACTTGCCCTCTTCAAGCCCGCTGAAACATCTAAAGCTGTGATGATTATTAGTTGCATTTCAGGATTGTTGCTTGCCCTTGCTTTCTCCTGTTTGATCCATGCAGTGTCCAAATTGCATCTGTTCAGTTTTCCCCAAACACCCGACCAGTAGTTAATCATATCTTCCAGTTGAGGGACTTCGGTGTCTTGCTGGTTATTTAGCTTTACTCTCAGTTCACGATAGAACCTTCTTTTATCTGTCTGAAAGTTTCGATTTTGCTGCTGTCGTGCACTACTTTTCTTGTACCCATGCAGTCTTACAGTAAGAACATTAAGTCTGTGTCGTTGGGAGTCTATAATCTCATCCAATATTGCTAGTGATAATGTCTCGATGTGCCGAGAGTTAATGATTTTAGTAACATGGTTTATCAGCTTTCTGGTTCTATTTCCTTTTTTATGTGGAGTTAATCGACCCAATTTGCACCTTACTGTACTGACATCCATATCCAACCTGACCTTCCATGGTGGATCTCGATCCCTTGCTGGGACAAAAACTACATTTGCGAGATGTGCTATTAGTGCACGCAGATCATTTGTGATGTTCATTTTGGACATAGAATGCCTTAGTGTTGGTTTTACATATGGGGCATTATTCCTCAACTGCCCCAACTCAAAAAGTCATGTTCTTCGATTTTCTCTAAATTCTGGGAATATGTTCACCTACCCAACAGTAGTCAATCCACAAACTTATAGACCAGGATTACCAACCCTCCCCAAGTTAGGGGTGGTTGAATTTTCAACCGCAATGCCTGCAGGGGTAGTTTCAAACGCCTGTAACTTTCTTTCTAATTACGCGATTTAAAATTTTTATGAGGGTTTTGGAAAGTGCTTTTTACACGCTTATATCCTATTTTATGATTTATAACAAAAAAATTGTTTAAACAATTTTTTCAATAAATCAATTGTTTATTTAACTTTTTTCGCAATTTAGGCATCAACGATTTTTTTTAAATAGTCTCAAAAGAAAGCTTGACTTTTTTACTATGAAAAATGTCTAATAAGAAAATGGACAAATTGAAATTCATTGAGTTACAGAGCC
>NC_046665.1:16269936-16271286 GCF_010883055.1 Belonocnema kinseyi | reverse complement strand
ATTCCTCTAGAATCAAACTGAAGGGCCTATGACAAAGCCACCGAACGCGTCCTCGGGTTGCGGATAGAGGGTCCCTGTACCAAGGGTTTTTGCTTAATATGGTTACAAAAATAAATAGGCAGTCGCGGACAATTGTCCAGGGGTGGTCCCGAAGGAATTAACCCCCGAGCGGAGGTGTGACAACCGTGCCGAAAGCTGAATGGCACATGGGTGAGTTGTCTAGAACGGTGACTCTGGGATATCGGGCGACCTCTCAGAGTACGCAGCCTTATCCTTGCATGCGGGGCTTTACAAGGATGGACGAACCCCTTTCCTTAGCTTCTCGTGGGAACAACAATGACAACGACAAACATAGTTGTAGTAAGTGCGGTTCAAAACAACAGAACGCGCAGGGCTCTCGACAATGGGTCGGCCAACCATGCCGACCAATCTAGAGCTGGGGGAGCCAATGAAAATGGATTCAATGCGATGGATCGGCGGGATCTCGCGACCTTTGGGTGGACGGAGCAACTGAATTACGTCTTGCTAGAGTGCTACGATGCGAGTGTGGCCCGTGAACGGGGTTACATGGCACGGCTGCATGCTCTGTGGTGCAAGAAACACCCGGAGCTATCGCACTTTTCGCAGCAACGTCTGCGAAATCATGGTGAACTACTCCGTAAAAGGGGCTATGTAAGCGGAACGCCTACTCTACCACAGCTAGAACAAGCCGGCAACAAAGAAAGAGAGGCGACACTAAGACCAACCGCGGGCAGGCATCCAATAGATGAAAAGCGATGCTTTACGACCCGGAGAAACATCAACAGCAAGGTTTCTCTCAAGCCCAAAGATCTGGCTGAAATGGATGACGATCTTCGTGGACATTTTTCCGGTGAATCTGACCTCTGGGCCATCAATTATTGTATGTATAATGCAGCGAGAGCTTTGGCCAATGCGAACCGTAAAACAAAACCAACGGCTGATCATAAGACCAAAAGACGAATGCATCAACTTGCCATAAAGATAGGCTAGGCAAGACAGTACGCGTCCCGCATTCAATGTGTGATTGACTACATCACATCTGGCAGGAATTTTACCGCCAAGGTTCGAAAGTTCGCGCGCGAACTCCGGACCCGTTATCACACACTTAACAAGTTAAAGCTGCTGACCATTAGGCAGCATATTGTTGAGAGAATGCGGATACTATCTGACGCTAAGAGAAGTCTAGAGCGGAGGGAGAGGGGTCAGAGAAAATCAACAGTTTCTCTTTGACCCATCTCGACTCTTCCAAGACCCTCCAGTTACTGTCGAACACCCATCCAAACCAGAGGAGGTCGAAGTATTTTGGAGAGAAGTCTACGAAGTTCAGCA
>NC_046665.1:16264104-16269836 GCF_010883055.1 Belonocnema kinseyi | reverse complement strand
TATTGTTCATCATGAAAATAAATGTTATAATTAAGTATGTGACATTATAATTATATGTATAGAATAGAATAGAATTTATTGTCTTCATTGTATACTTTTACAAGTTTTTACAATATTATTTGTCTTTTATCCTCTTAAATTTTCAAATAAAATGAAGTTAGGTATTTTCTCTCTTAGAATTTTTACCTGAACAGGTAATAATTAAATCGTTACATATTTCTGTGTCTATATAAGAAAGATGTAAATATTTGTATTATAAATCTGTGTTACCTCCACAAATAAAAATATATATATTTTTTATATTTTAAAATGTTTGCGTAATTCGAGCCGGTTTCTAGTTCAAAATGATGTAATCAATTAGTTCTTAATTCTATGTCACTAAAATAAAAAATCTGAATGTGTATAATTATGCTAAGAAATAATATTTCATGTAATTAAACTCACGTGTTATTTGCATTACATGTAAAGAATTATGACTGTTTGAATTTAAGAAAACGATAAGGTGTGTCAAGAAATTATCCACATATTTCTTTAAAGTGTTTTTCTTTTAAACTATTGATATAAATATTTATAGATTGTATGCACAGACAGATTTATAATACAAATATATACC
Organism: Belonocnema kinseyi; assembly: GCF_010883055.1. Classification (NCBI taxonomy): domain Eukaryota; kingdom Metazoa; phylum Arthropoda; class Insecta; order Hymenoptera; family Cynipidae; genus Belonocnema; species Belonocnema kinseyi. The sequence goes on along the minus strand of NC_046665.1, from coordinate 16,269,223 downwards.
TTTTTCTTTTTAGTTTAAACAATATAACACACTAAAAAAAACTTGGAAAATTTTTTGATAATTCACGTTATCATTTTATCAGCTTTTAAAATTCAAATATTCACAACGTTGTCAAAAATTTTATTCCATAAAATCGGTTACATACATGTCATCTTATTTCCTTCAAAAGACAACATACAATTCCAGCTAAAGAATTTCCATCCAATGGAAACAATTTTAAATTGGTCGATAATTTCAATTTAACATAGAAAAGTATTAATATTAATATTCTATCAACTATTCCGCATTTTTTAAAAATGCAAGAAAATGGTGATTTTAATGATTGCAATATTATTATTATTATTATTATTATTATTGTTATTATTATTATACTATTATATCAACAGATATTAATTAGATGTAAATAATTGTACTGGAGTTTTAAGCGTTTGACGTGGAATTTATCTATTAAACTGAAAACATTTAAATAGCCTTTCAAAATTATAAAATTTATTTATGAGTATCCTTGGAAATAAAACAATTACAAATTATAAGAATTAACAAGTACAAAGTTTTGTATTAACACTTTTCAAAATTTCTAGCAATTTTAAATCTTAAAAATCGAAGTCCTAAGTAGCCCTGAAAAAAGTATAATATAACCAGATTCTAGAAACCTATAGTTTGTAATTGATTAATTACAAATCATTCTCATAAACAAATTTTATAATTTCGAAAGTCCGGAGGCTATTTAAACTTTTTTGTTTTAATAGATAAATCCAACATTTAAGAAATCCAAAATTTAAGAATAATAATTTAATTTAGGATAATTATGATATCAAATAATAAATTATATAATTTATTTTCATTATGTACAATAATTGATTATCTATTTTTTATTATTATATTATTGTACAATAATTGCATATATTTTTTTAAATTGCGCGAAATATTCAAATATCATTAAAATCGCCAATTTCTTTCATTCTTTTCAAATGCGGATCAACATATAAATAAGAATATTATAATATAACATAATTATAATATTATCATTAATAATATATTGTGACGTGATATAATGTTTCACGCTCAATTTGACTTAATAATTACGCCCATTCAGCTTGGTCAAGAATATAATTTATTTTGTTGAGCCATACCTGCTCGAGCACAGATTCTTAGGTTCCGTCATAGGACAGAATCCTCAATAGGGACGGGAGAACCAGGAGGGCAGGGGAGCAACAGCGCGCTGGGATGCAACCTATCCTAGAGGCCCGGATGCCTTCTTCCCAATCCAGGGCAGCCCAGGCAAAGGGACCGGTGGAGGTGGAATTTCCCCCGGCGACGCTTTCACTGCCCCTGATGACCAGGGTCCAGAAAAGGCTGAAGGAGGACCTTTAATTCAGGGCGCCCCCCCCCCCACAATATTGGGGTAGGACCGCCAATAAGCCCTGCGCGAAGTGTGGGTCTACGGACCACAAATTTAATTTCTGCCCGAGGCTCCACCCACACTAAGTCGGTCGGGTAAGCCTCGGTGGGCGTAAAACCCTTAAAATATCAACCAGTCATTATATTTTATTTTTCCTCTTTCCTGTATACTGCGTCCATAGATTTTATTTCATTCTCAGTTTCAGACTGGGCAGTGTTCACCCCCGGTCAATTTAATTACCTTATCAGAAATAAAGCAGTTGTTCAATGAATATACCAAGTAATGATTTATTAATCCTTTCCTTTACGTAATTGGTACTTAGTGGTAGCTAGTTCAAGGGTCAACGTGTTAAGAAACGGTTAATCTTGTTTTGTCCTCCTTCTCTCTTTTCTTAATAGGATGAATTGATTGGACGACAGGATAACTAGATTAAGGCATAAAGAATTAATTTACGAATAGTATTAGTAACCCACCAGTCTGGATCTCGGCGTCGGCACTTGAAGGCGGGATGGGAGGTACATGCTCGGCTCCGCGATGCCTCGTCTAAGGGGTGGGCAATTGTGACGTGATATAATGTATCACGCCCAAATTGATTTAGTTATCACGCCCATTTAGCTTGGTTAAAAATATAATTTATTTTGATGAGCCATACCTGGTCAAGCACAGATTCTTAGCTTCTGTCATGTTGCATCGCGCATGTGGCGCATTTCAGCGAAGTGGCGAGATAATATGGCGATCTATGTGGAACACTCTAATGCAAGTGAGGGGAGGGGGCAAGGAAAATGGCTACCCGATATAGAGCCAATTCTGTACTCGGCGTCGTTAATACTCACTCTGTGTTCGACCATAGTAAGGCCTACGTTTAATGCGTTTCTCTGTCAACAAACGACGTTGAAGGAGAAAATCATGGCGATACACGCGATAATACGCAGTCTGTTGGGCGAAAATTATAATACCGTTTCATAAATAAAAAGCCGTAGAAAGGTGTAATATTGAGAGCCAAGTCATTTTAAAGAACTAATCACGTTGAGGCGTAGGGCCTAAAAGTCTGAAAAAAGAGGAAATCAAGGTATGCCCTTCCGTCTCGTATTATGTGTATTTAAGTGTGGTGATTCAATGTCGTATGAATTTCAGTCTGTGTGACGGGAGTTTCTAATTGGGGTGACGATCATCCACGATGGTGGTAGCCTCAAATAACTTTACAGGTCATTCATGGACCACAATTTTGGAAGGTCGTTATTCACTGTCAGACGATGATACAGTTCTGTAAGATTATGTTTTATTGTTTGTCTGTTACGGGATCATATAAATGTGGTGTTAGGAATCCAATGCCATTTAAATAAATCATTTATTTGTTCCCCGTAAAATCGGAGATTTATTCAGTGAAGTGTTCTGTTTTCCGGCCCAATTCCTTCATGGCATTCCATCATGGCCTTCATGGCGGGCAAGGGAGGTTCTTGTAGTGATGGGGGATGTTAGGGGTGAGAAAAGGATGGCTAAAGGGGATGTGAGAAGTGAAGTAGGGCAAAAAAACTGAAATTTTAGGGCGGTAAGCAGCAGCAGCCTTACGAGACATCTGTGGGTGGCAGTGAATACTGTTGTGTATGGCTAGGTTACAGTTACCAATGGACGAGCGGGAGGTGGGCAGCGAGAGTACAGGCAGTGTTGGTAGTGAAGTAGACGGGGAGGAAATTTCCAGAGGGACACGTCGGCCAGTTGTGCGTGGACCGGTGTCAAGTGGCTCGTCAGGGAGGGGGGAGAGTCGGAGTGGTAGAAGCGATCAAGCAAGGGCGAGAGCGTTCAGTGCAAGTGAGAGAGAGGATCTCTCGAAGAGGAAAAGGGAAAGCGAAGAGAGTCCGGAGAAAAGCGCGCTAGAGAGTCCCTTTAAAAAAAGCGTACGAACACGTTGGTCACCTCCCCCCACCCCCTCAAAATGGGGGGGGGGCACACGGAGAAGGAGGCTCTCGGGGTGTTGATAGTCGAAATCAAAGGGTTAAGGGAGGATGTAAGGTGGTCTATTGAGCAAATGGAAAGTATGAGGGAGGTCCTGAGGGTAAGAGATGAGAGATGGGGAAAGGAAGTAAAAGAGCTGAGGGGAAAAGTAGAAGGATTGCAGAGGGAGTTGATGTCGGTAAAGAAGGAAAAAGAGGATAAAAGAAAGAAGATAGAAGAAGATATTAGGATGTGGAAGGAAAGGCCGCAAAAAAGGCTGGAGAAGGTGAAGGGCAGGTCGGGAATGGAAGCAGTGGACAGGGTGGAGGGTGAGAAGCAAGGTGTTTGGGAGAAAGTGGAGAGCATGATAGAAGAAAAAGTGGGAGAGCGTAGGAATGAAAAGGAGGAGAGAGCCGATAGGGAAAGGATAAGGGCAATGGATTTGAGAATGGAGAGAAAAGAGAAGGCAGATAAGAGAAATAATATAGTGATAAGAGGATTGAAGCTCAAGAGCGGGGAATAAAGGGACGGGGTGGAAGCACTGCTACAGAGCCTAGGGTGGGTTAAAAGCAAGGTAGGGAAAGTTAGAATGGAGGGGAGAAAGGAGAAAGAAGTGGAGGTGGTGGAATTGGAGAGCTGGGAAGGAAAATTGGGAGTAATGCGAAACAAAAATAGGATAAAGGACCATAAGGTTTTTATCGATCAAGATTTGACGAGGAAGGAAAGAAATGTTCAGAGAATGCTAAATGACAGGGCTAGGAAGGAGAGGAGCGAAGGGAGAGCAGTGGAGGTAGGGTATCGAAAAATGAAAATAGACGAGAAAATGTGGGTATGGGACAAGGAGAAGGAGATGTTGAAGAAAGTGCAGGGAAATTTCTTTCGCGGGAAGTAGGGGGGTGAGAATAAAGCAGGGTAGAGGAATGTTAAAGGTGTTGTACTGGAACGTAGCAGGGGTAAAAAAGATAGATGAGGATTTCTGGAGGTATATTCATGAATTTGATGTGATTAAACTGGTAGACACGTGGGTAGAGACAAAGTGAGGGAATTATAACAGGGATCAGGGATGTATAAGAGGATGTGGGGGATTAGTCAATGTCTTGTGATCTAACGTTTGCTTTCCTTAAATCGCCCGGATTGAAGTCTGGTACGGCGGGTTTCATTTTTGCATGCCAAGACGGTGTCATTTCCACCTTAACATACCGTCGCCACATTTGGAGACAAGGCATTCCCGATGATAGCTGCAGTGCGTGTAATGCACACCCCGAGCATTTAGCTTACATACTATCTAGTTGTCCAGCTCACGCGGGAACGACCTACATTTAAAGGCACAATGCGGCACTAAGAGTGCTTTATTACCATATCTGTCACTCCTACGGCATTAACCTTAATATCGCTCCTCTAAACGCTCCTAGGGAAACTGAGTCAATTGTCGAGAATGGGAAGTGCCGCATATACTGGAACTTTATATTCGCGACAATTGTTTCTGTTGCTCACTCGAGGCCTGACATGGTTCTTCTAGACTTCGAGAAGCGAACCATGTTTGTTATCGAATTTTCGGCACCAGCTGACAAAAACATCATAACCAAGGAGAATGAAAAGAAAGAGAGGTATCGAGACCTTCTAAGGAAGTTGCAACGATTGTACCCGGAATATTCTGTTAAACTAATCGTCCTTATCATCGGTGCTCTTGAAGGTGCCAAGCTTTCACTTGCTAATGGCCTAAAAAGCATCCCTGCGTGTCAACAATATGCTAGAACACTTGCGGGAAAAATGCAGAAGGCGGTT
>NC_046665.1:16261528-16264004 GCF_010883055.1 Belonocnema kinseyi | reverse complement strand
ATTATTGTACTATAATTGCATATATATTGTTAAATTGCGCGACTGGCAATCGTGCACCTTCGAGTTTTCAAATGCAGAAGAGGAGAAAGGGGTTGCGTGCAACCCAGTCATGCACATCGTCTCCTACTATATTCACACGTCCATATACCTGTGATAGTATTGGAGTGCACCTCGTTTCAGATCTGGGATCACTGATAGAAGAAGCGCAAAGGGATAAGTTAAGTGTTAGAGCGGGAAAGAGGGCATAGAAAATTCAGACGAAACTAAGGGAGGGAAAGGGAGAGTGAAAGACAATTAATAGAAAGATCGGGGATGATTGAAGAATCAAAATGGATGAATGAGTTTGAAGGTGCTAGAAGAGCGAATGAGAAAAAATGAAAGAATGCATGTAAAAAAAGACAAATGGAGGTATAAAAAAGTGAAAGAAAAAGGAAACGGCAGTCGCTTAGTTTAGAAGCATAAAGATTATATGTAATGGTGATGTAAAAGTTCAGTAGACTGAGAACACGGAGCGATCCAAGAACTACCGCCTTCTGCATTTTTCCCGCAAGTGTTCTCGCATATTGTTGACACTCAGGGACGCTTTTCAGGCTATTAACGAGTGAAAGCTTAGCACCTCCAAGAGCGCCGATGATAAGAACGATTAGTTTAATAAAATATTCCGGGTAAAATCGTTGCAACTCCTTTGCAACTCTCTTTCTTTTCATTCTCCTTGACTATGATTTTTTTGTCAGCTGGTGCCGAAAATTCGACGACGAACATGGTTCGCTTCCCGAATTCAAGAAGAAACATGTCAGGCCTCGAGTGTGCAACAGAAACAATTGTCGAGAATATAAAGTTCCAGTATATGCGGCACTTCCCATTCTCGACAATTGACTCGATTTCCTAGGAGCATTTAGAAGTGTGATATTAAGGTTACTGCCGTAAGAGTGACAGAGATGGTAATAAAGCATCCTCTTATCGAGGAGCTTTTCACGAAAGTTTTTCTCTTGAGCTTTCTGAATCCGGGCTTTCAGGAGTGAGTACTCTAGATAGATAAGATTTGATGCATTTTACTCACCCGTAATACTGAAGTTAAGTCCAAGTGTTTCCGCAGCCTCCTCCGTTGCTTTGTACAGAAGCGCTCCTTTGCCCACTTTTTCGTGATTCCTGAGCATTTTAAAAAGAGGGTCTCTTCCACTTGCGACTCTATGTGCTGTAACCAGAATAATCCTGTTGTAAAGACATTCAAGACTCAATATTCCGTGACCGCCTTGACAGCGTGCGATGTACAGTCGCGGAACAGAAGACTTAAGACGCTTGCTTTTGTTCATGTGCATAACCTTTCTTGTTCCGATATCAAGGGATCTAAAATTGTTGTTCGTCCATGAAGCTACTCCAAATGAATAGAGTACTACCGGGACGGCAAACTTGTTCGTTGCAGATACTTTGTTCCTCGCCGAGAGTTCGGAAGACCAAATTTTGTCGGATGAGATGTTTGTATCTGCTTCGGAGAGTATCCATTATAGATGTAACATCATGAATGTGGCTCTGTGGCACGCCCAGGTATGTACAAGTCTCTCCAGCGCAAAGGTGTCATATAGTGCTTCTATCAACGAGCTCAGGATCTTCAGGGATGCCATTAAGTTTTCCTCGCTTCAAATAAACCTTGGCGCATTTGTCTGACCCAAATTCCATTCCAATTTCCTTAGCATATCGTTCGACAACCCTTAAAGCTAGATGTAGTTGCTCTTTGTTTTTAGCATAGATCTTAAGATCGTCCATGTAAAATACATGAGTGCCCTTGTTCTTTCGATCAGCAGGTTTGCCGTACAAGTACCCGTCGAAATGGCGCAGTGCTAGAGATAGTGGCAATAATGTATGGCAAAAGAGGAGTGGGCTCATAGTGTCGCCCTGAAAGACACCTCTCTGAAACGTGACCTTGTTAGTTGTCACACGATTTTTGCCAGATAAGATAGTAAATCCGGTTTTCCAAAGCGGCATCAATCTCTCTATGCACCCAACTATTTGCGAATGAACCTTCAAGATTTCCAAAAGACAGATGATAAGTCGATGGGATGTAGAATCTAAGCTTTCCGATAATCAATCCAGGCCAGCGATAGATCACGCTGGTAGGATGCTGCATCTTTGCAGACACATCTATCGATGAGCAGGTTCTCCCGACATCCGGCTACGCCTTTCTTTGAGCCTCGTTGTTCATACATTTCTTGCCACACAGGTTCAATTGCCCGAACAATCCTATCATTTAAGATAGCTGTAAATATCTTATAAAGCCTGTTCAGAAAAGTTATTGACCTGTAGTTCTTTGGGTCAGCTAAGTTGCCTATTTTCGGCAGAAGTATTGTGCGCCCTTCCACCAACCACTCTGGAATCAGATCTTCCGACTTCAAATATGAGGTGAAAATACGGGCCAAATGCTGATGGGTTGAAGAAAACTTCTTCCACCAGAAGGTTTTGATACAATCTGGTCCCGGTG
>NC_046665.1:16235147-16261428 GCF_010883055.1 Belonocnema kinseyi | reverse complement strand
TATGTTGAGAAATAAAAAAAAAAATTCTTAAAAACGTTGTTTTTCTTGGTCAGGCCGGAAACTTATCAATCCACCCTCGTATATATATATATAATAGTATTATTATTAATATTCTACACCTAAAAAAATATAACTCAAAAGCGAAGCATCGAAAACTGGAAACATTAATATCCCAATTTCTTTATTTTATCTCAAAACAGATCGAGATACAAATGTTTTCAAATTCAGAAGAGTCATTGTCCTTTCTCACCGTATATCCTGGTGTCCTCCAGTCTGCCCCTAGTATCCACCTTATATACATTCCTTGTAAACTCTCAATATCTTTCCTTTCTTTCCATCCCCATATCTCTGATCTCTGTATGATTTCCATTCGTTCACAAGATATATCCCAAATATTTATACTTTTTTACTTATTCTAACTTCAATCCCTTCCATCTCCCTATCCATTCTTTCTTTCTTCCCCCTCCTTTTCTAAACCTCGTTATCTTTGTATTTTATACATTTAGATTCAACTTTTTCCCATCTAAGTATTTCTCTAATCCTGTAATTAATCTCGTCATCCCTTCTTAATCCTCTGCCAGCAACACTATGTCGCCTGCGTATTCCAGTGCATATATCTTTTCCTTCCCTATCCTAACTCCTCAACCTTTTCTCCTCGCTTCTTCTTCATCCAAGTCTGATATGATTAAATTAAGTAAGAGTGGGCTCAGAGGACATCCTTGTCTCACACCTCTCACCAACCAGAAACTATCTCCTACTTGCTCTCCTACCTTTACCCTGTTTTTTGTCTCTCTTAAATTTCTGATACTCTTTTTATTAATCGTCTCTTATCAAATGCCGCTTTTAGGTTCATTACCCCCACTCCTTTTTTAAACCATGTGTGATTCGGTAACTCGATCTTTTTTTCTTTTACTTCTATCTTCAATATCTCCGACAAAATAGTTACATATACTTTATACAGTGTTGGCATCAACGTCCCCCCCCCCCCCCTATAATATTTAACCTCTTCACATTTGCTTTTCTTTACTATTAGTATAACTACTCCTTCTTTCCATAACTCTGGCCACCCATTTCCTCTCCATACTCTATTACACATTATCCATGCCCATTACTCTAATTCCTCCCCTCCATATTTCCATACTTCATTTGGAATGTCATCTATACCAGGTGCCTTTCCATCCTTCATTGTTCCTGAAACCTTAACTATTTCTTCCCTTGATATTTCCTCTTCTTCATCTCTCTCTCTCTCTCTCTCTCTACCATATTTTTCTCCCTTTATAACTTTTTTCTCTACTCCTCCTAGCAAATCCAAAAAATATTTCTTCGATTCTACCATTTCAATATCTTGGTTAACTCTTTTTCTTCTTTTTATCTCTCTATTTACTACCTTCCATATCTCTTCTTCCGTCCTAGCCTTCTCCGGCGGTTCCTCAAAACTTTTATACCCTTCCTCTTTCTTTTGATAACACAACTCAGTTTACACTTTCTTTTTTCCTATAATCTTTCCCATTGCTTTTTTCTTTTCTCCACTCTCTTAATTTCTTTCTGACCTCCTTTTTTCTCTTTACAGTCCTTATCCTACCCACTTCTATTCCGCCCTTTACTAACTTCATTTTTGTTTGTGCACTCTAATCCTATTTTCATTTCTGCTATCATTTTTCCATTCGCTCATCATCCATTATCACATAATCAATTACCTTCCCCTTACTTTTTCCCATCCCTTTTCATCTAGCCACGTCTCCATCATTATGGCTACATCCCATTGTGTCAAATTTCTCATAAACTCCCTATCCTTTCCCTCCAATCCTGGTATATTCCAGTAACAAATCTTCGATTTCAATCCCACCATACTCCGTCTATGTGTATTCTCCCATACCTAACTCATGTTCTTCTTCCCTTTTTTCTTTCCTCTTCCGCTATTTTTTTAAATTTATACTGCATCTTCATTTCCATGTCAAATCATCCTTTATTCTCTCTGGACTTCCATATATTAACATCTTCTTTGTCATCACCTCCCTCTTATGTTCCCATTTCTTTAGTTTCACCAGTACCATTATCTTCCCTCTTCGCTCTTCCTTTGGACATCTCGTATTTCCTCTATCTCTACCTTATCATCAATCTTTTTTAGTACTTCGTCCACTCCTTCCTTCAGTTCCGTCCCCTCTAATCTTATACCCTTTATCACTAAGCTTAATTTTCTTTCTTCCCTCTCTTTCATTTCTATTCTTTGTTCTATTTTTCTTAGCTTTTCCATCTCCTTATTCGCCCCCCCCCCCCCCAATCCCGGTCCGAGCTTTCAAATTTTTGCATCCTGCCTTGCATCTTTTCTACTTTTTTATTATTATCTTCTCCCGGCTTCTCTAGTTTGTGTTCCAATGAGTGCATCCTCTTTTCTAACTTTTCCCTGATTTCTTCTCATTTTTTATTTCTTTCTTAACTTCAACTGAACCTACGATTTTCGCTCTTAATCTCTGCTTTTCTATAGTTTACTATAGACTTCCCCCTTGCCTTCCTTGCCTTCCTTTCCTTGATTGCCTCTTTCGGCGTACTCAACACTTCCTGCTTCAAATTGTTTCTTCCGCGAAGATACTCGCTCCGCTAGCCATGGATCAAATTCAAACTCTCCCGCTGTCCATGCTTCCCTGCCTTTATCTACCGTGGCGGTCTGGTACCTGTCTCGCCTTCCTTTGTCGCTACACAACCCTGCTACTACCAATCCGATCTGAATCCTCCAAAATATCTACCTCTCATTTTCAATCTCATAATCCCTCAATTAATCTCTCACATCCATACCCTTCTACACATTAGTAGTTGTCCTCTTTTCGAAGATGGTTTAAATATCGTTTGGACGTTGTGTTTGTTGATAATTCTTTCTATTTGTATCAGAGATTGTTACTTTCGTAAAGAGAGATAGTATGTCGAAACTCACTATGATGTCTTGGGGTTGGATGTGAATCTGTTGTATCTTTTTGATAAAGTCAAATGAGTTTTGGACGTGAGTCTTAGAGAGATGGGATTAGTAGGTATCAATTTAGATATTGTTTGGCTATCACGTTTATAGTCTTTGAGGAGAGTTTTTGTTTTACTGACACGTATTCCTATGGATTTTGGGAAGCTGAATTCAAATTCGGTATCAAAAGTCACCTATCACGTCATGGTTGAGCCATAACCTGAAAAAATGACGAAAAATCATGCACTGAGGCAAATAAATTTCAAAATAATGCCAGTGATGCCAATTTTCACTTCAAAAACATGTCGAAAACTGCGAAGGGCGTTCATGCCGTCATGTAAGATGCAGGTAAAAAGTGTATTACGATGCAGGGAAAAACCCCAGTATCGGCGTCTGGTCAGGGTCATGCAACCGTAGCTCTTCATCAATGGATCACTTGGTTAGTGTAGAGTCTCATGCTACAAGGAAAAAAACCGCGAGCATTTCTCAATCGCATGCATGCAAGAATAGCTCAGATTCATTCTACTACATTTGCAGTAAATATGAAGTGAGCAGTTTGCGAAAATCAATCGACGAGGAAGTGAAAAGTCTTTACGAAAAGTGTTTTGACCGTAAATTGCTGCACCAAGAAACAAAATGGGTTCCTCACGTCATTTGCAATTCCTGCAGACTTATATTGTATCATCTAAAAAATTCAAACAACGAAAAGTACCGCAAGTACTCTACACCAACCACATGGAAAAACCCGTTATTGCGAAGGACTGCTACTTTTGCATGAATTCCGTCAAAGGGTTCACCGCCAAAAATAAAAATAACATTTTGTACATTAATGTGTGGACAGTCACAAGAGCAATTGAAATCAATAAAAATGCACGCCAGACTGATTAAAGCGCTTTAGAAGATTATAGAATGGAAGTTGAAAATTAACGTCATGGAGACGGTAGTGAAACTAGTGATCGAACAGAAAATAGTTCTGATGATTCCGATGAAAATGAGGAAAAAGATGACGAATATGGCGTGCATAAAATGAAATTGAAGGTGTCGCAACTAGAACTGAATGATGTTATTAGAGATCTTGGATTACCGAAAGACGGCGCTGAATTTGCCGCTTCATTTCTAAAAAGAAGAAATCTTCTAGAGCCAAAGACAAAAGTTTCATTCTATCGCGACAGGGACAAAGAATTCAAAAAGTTTTTCGTTAAAGACAAAGAGAAGTCTTTAGTGTACTGCACTGACGTTAACGGACTAATGAACCACTTGAAGAAAAATGTGTACAGAGACGAAGAATGGCGACTTTTCATTGATTCGTCAAAACGCAGCATTATGACTGTTTTACTGCATAACACGAATACTTACGCTCCTATCCCTATAGCTTACTCAACGGCCATTAAAGAAGAATATAACAATGTTAGAATGCTTCTTAAAAATTTAATTACACAAATCACAAATGGCAAATATATGGTCATCTCAAAATCCTAACAATGATAATAGGCCAACAATCTGGTTTCACGAGAGAGTCATGCTTTATATGCCTGTGGAATAGCAGAGATCGAGCCAATCATTACAGCAAAAAACATTGGCCTTTAAGAGATTCATTAACCTAGTTCTCATAATATCATCAACCAAAGCCTCGTTGATCCAGAAAAATTTTACTACCACCCCTCCACATAAAGCTTGGGCTCATGAAGCAATTTGTCAAGACGTTAGACAAAGATGGACAATGCTATAAGTATATATACCTTAAATTCCCTAATGTTTCAGACGTTAAATTGAAAGAAGGAGTCTTTGATTTACCACAGATTCGAATATTGACAAAAGATACTAATTTCGTGAACGTTTTCATCAAGACATGAAAGTGATGGAACAATGATATCAGGGTAGATGGGAGGAGGTCATGATGGTTGATTTTTGCTGGATGTTGAAAAGGAAAACCAATGTAGGTCTTATACGTAAGCGTAACCCTTTGCATCGTTCCTTCGAAGAAAAAAGGACACGTTACAGCAGGCAGAAAATAGACTGAAGTAGGTCTATAAATCCACTTAATTACGATAAATACAAAATAAAATGTGAACACGAAAGATAGTATAAATATATCCCTTAAGTTTAAGAAAAGGTTAGGTTAGGTTAGCTACGGTCAGGTTTTTTTTTAGGTTAGGATAGGTTTGACCTCTTTTCAGGTTAAGCTCAAGCTGATTCAAACGGTACTGCAAACACAACGGGACAACACAATCAGTTTAATTGTGTTTCGTGAGGTTAGGTTAGGCTAGGTTAGATTTATTTCTAGGTTAGGCTCGAGTTGACCCATTCAATGCAGCACACATTTGCTACTGGGAAAATATGCTTCCAGAGCTTTACGTGTAGTTCAATAAGTTTCTGTTAATTCAGGTTAGGTGTGGTCAGGTTCTTTTGGGTAAAGTTATGTTAAATAAGTTGATATCAGGCAAGGGTTGATTCTTCACAGTTGTCGACATGTTTTTGAAGTGAAAATTTGCATCACTGGCATTATTTTTAAATTTATTTGCCTCAGTGCATGATTTTTCGTCATTTTTTGAGGTTATGGCTCAACCATGACGTGATGAGTGATTTTTGATACCGAATTTGAATTCAGCGCCCCAAAATCCATAGGAATACGTGTGTGTTGTTACCAGATCCGCACACTTTTTTTGTGTGGCTGTGTTATTTCTGTTGTGTTTCCTTTGTCTGCGGGTAATATTATAATATCTTTATTCCCATTAAGTACTTTAATTGTGTTTTTTTCTTGTTTTTTTAAGTTTGAGGAAGGAACTAGAGCTTGGCGTAAAATGTTGGTCGTCCTACTTCGTATGTCATTCGCTTTTTCGTGTGGAAGACTATATATATTGTGGATTCTAAATTGCTGATTATTTCTTCTTTTGGGATTATCGAAGGAGCTACTGCAAAATTATGTCCTTTAGATCAGGTTGAAATCATTTCATTGTTGAAAGGATGGTGAGAGATATTTTTTACTGTATCTTTTAGTTGTGTTTGCTTTACTAAAAGCAATTCGTCAAATTTTATTTTTTGTTTTTGAGTGAAAAGCTGTTTAATCCGTTGGGATTCGTCGAAAGATATGCGGTCCACCGTTTAAAAAATCTAAGGATGTTAGTAGCTTACCTTGACAAGTCCTAAGCTTAATAAAGATGTTGGTATATAATTGAAAATATTTGTACATTTTTTCCAATTTATGTTTTAATTTAAATATAAATTTCTTCTTTGAAAATTTTATATTTATCTGATGTAATATATTCACCTATTATATCAATTAAAATAGTTGGTCATCAATGATATTGCAGATATGAAATTCCTGATTAAAAAAATGTAAGTTTTGAATCTATTACATTAAGAGATTTAGATACCTTAAATTAATTTCGATTATTAGATGTTGATTATCGTTTAGTTTTACCAATTAATCTACAAATTCATATATTAGAAAGATATGCTCCCTGCTTAAAATATCGGATAGAACCCGGAAAGAACCCGATTAAAAGTGGGTTCTAACTGATCATAACCGGTCTCTAACCGGATTTTGTCCCCGGGTTGTAACCGGTACCTAACCGGTATCAATCCGGTATACTGAAATATTTGTACCCGATTCTTAACCGGCTCTGCACCGGCACCTGTACAAATTTCATCCCCAGGATCTAGCCGTCACCTAACCAATTCTTAACTGGGTCCTCATAATATTCCTATTCGCTTATTAACCGACCCTAATCGGTCTCTATCAATACTTGATTTCTGTTCCCAAATTCCGAGTAGAACCCGGTTAGGACTGGTTAAAAGATTTTGCCAACTTTTTTTCTGTTACCATTTCCCATATAAGGGACGGTTATGACCCGGATATATTCCATATATTGAAATTGAGACCAGTTAAGATCCGGCGAGAGGCGGTTAGAAACCAAATGGGTCGCTACCCGTTCCCTATCTGGTTTCTAAATGGTTTTTATGTTACATTGTAAGCAGGGATGATGTAATTGTTACATTCTTATTAGAGAAGGTATTAGATTTGTGTAAAATTGACCCCACCCCCCTCAGTTTTGGTGAATGTATGTATGTGTGTATGTATGTATGTACGTCTGTATGTGTGCACGATGACTTTTGAAAAAATTAAGCTATTAGATAGGCTTTTGCTACACCCTTTTAGGGTCCTAAACTAAAGATCAAGTTCGTTAGCCAGTCATTTTAGAGAACAATTCAAAAAGTGAACTCATTTTGAATATTTTTAAGACCAGTTTTTTCAAATTTCAAAATTTTCGGAGTTATAGAATTTACGACATTCCAAAGAACACGAAAAAGAACATTTGAAACTAAATAACGCATGATATGGAAAAAAATCAAGAGGAGAAAAATGTGGATTTTGAATGTCTTGCAAGATTATCATAACAAATGTTTGAGTTTCGGTAGAAAATCCAATTCACAATTTCTGGGTCAGTGAGGTTAGGGATATAATTTAGAAGTTAAAAACAGCCAGGCTGCTATGTAAACCGCATGTGTAACTTTTAAATCGAAAAAATAAAATTTGAAATGCGCAAATTAAGTTTTTGGAAAAAAGGCAGAAGCTGAAATATAAATTGAATTTAATTCAATTTAAAGATCACTAGATATCTTAATTTAAAGTAATGATCTTTGAAAATTTCTATTTTTTTAAATATAAGAATTTTATTATGAATAAAATGTTCTAACAATAGTTTTAAATATATAAAATTTAAATTTAAATGTGAAGAAATCTATTTTTCGTGTTTTATCCTTCTACAAGAGTATGTTCTGTATTAATTTTTTTTGTATTAAATTTTCAGTTAGAAATATAATTCGTCCATTAACATTAGCAATTCGATTATAAGCAAATATTATTGATGTACATTTATTAATAACATTAAGTAGACAATCAAAAAGTAATTTAAGATTGATTTTAATTATTTTTATAATTTTAGTCCAATCATTATTAGACGTTTTAGAAGTTGCTGTTTCTTTCATTCAAGCTAATGTATTTTCTATTTCAAAATCTTTATACTTCTTTGGAACTAATTAATTAATGAAAATATATTTTTAAAGCCATCCTTATCATATTTTTACAAGGAGATCTTGACAAATTTTATTTTCATTAAGGGCATATGATACTTAGATAATTGTCGATTTGACCAGTTTTAGATTCCCCCGGGTTTTTTCCTCGAATAATAAACATTTTTTCTTAAAAATGTGGGACATGACAGCGAACATGATAACGGACGTCCCTGCACGTTTTTTCTGGGCTAATTCAAAAACATTTTATTTTGCTAAATTTAATTAATTTGTTTGGCGCTTAGAAATTAGTACCCATTTTATCAGCATTAGATTCTGTCGGTTTTTTCTACAAGAATAAAGATTTTCTTTTCAAAATCTAACGAATGATAGCAAACAATTCTCTCCCATAATTATTCTCAAATACTACCGAAAGCATTAAACTCAGACTCTTAAATGAACAATATGAGTAAGTTGCCTAATAACCAGCAAATCTCACTTCGAGATAAGCGCAAAATCGTTCCTCTGTTCGACGGAACAAATAACGTCCCCTTTTCACATTTTATAGAATCATGTTTCGAAGCAAGATCAATGGTCCCTAGCCCCGAAGCCGAAACAAATCACAGTTTGCTACTAAAGAAATTGAAATTGAAAAAAGATTAACAACTAACAAATACATAAGAAAAGAATCGCCACCCCTTTCGGGAAGCAAAAGATTAAAAAAGATAGAAACATATGGATAGAAAAAGATAGAGATATTCATCTATTTGAATCCACTAAAAAATGTCGCATTCTTATGACCATCAAGGGTTTATACACCTAACAACAAAACTCACTAGCTTTATTACTTACTAGTCGAATTTCGAACTCTTCACAGGCGTCTACTGACCCTCCAGTTATAGACGGTACAAATGATTTTACTTGTGTCTGACTTTTACAGTTAGCCACCTACTGGGAACCTGCTGGTACTAAGTCAGGGATGTACGTCAACTAGTGAACGCCTCGCTAAGGATAGATGTGGATAAGCAGAGGATTCGTTTGAATAGAACGACTCGTATACAAGAAAATAGAGCCATCTCATATTTAAAAATGATAGAAATGGGTTTACTTAGATAGAAAGACTGTGATTCAAGAAGATAGGGCTATATTTTTTTTAAAGATAGTACATTAGAAAAGATAGATAAAGTTTGAGATTGCCCAACGGATAGAAAAGGATAGATGTGGATAAGCTGTAAATTCATTTAGATAGAAAGACTGAGAGTCAGGAAGATACGGCTATCTTATATTTTAGAAAATATGTAAATAGATTCACTTGGATAGGAAAATAGGGATCAAAAAAGGTAGACGAAATTTGTTATTGCTCAATGGATAGAAAAGGATAGAGGTAGATAAGTGTAGAATTGATTTAGATAGAAGGTCTGGGATGCAAGAAGATTGGGGATACTTATTTTTCAGAAAAGATAGAAATCGATTCACTTGGACAGGAAAATAGGGATTAAAAAGATTGACGAAATTTAATATTGCTCAACTAATAGAAAAGGATGGAGGTGGATAAGCGGTGGATCCATTTAGATAGAAAGACTGAGATTCACGAAGATAGGGCTATTTTATATTTCTGAAAAGATAGAAATGGATTCAATTGGATAGGAAAATAAGAATTAAACAAGTTATACGAAATCTTAGATTGCCTAATGGATAGAAAAGGTTAGAGGTGGATAAGCTGTGGATTTATTTAGACAGAACGAATGGGATTAAAGATAAGGCTATCTTCGATTTTAGAAAAGATAGAAAAAGATTCGATGAGATAAGAAGATAGGGATTGAAAAAGAAAGACATGGATTGGAAAATTGTGATTCAAAAGAATAGAGGTGATTGTAGATTGGAAGAAAGATAGAAAATGGTCGAAGGAATAGACCTGGGATCAAGATGGATACATCGGTTCTTACCATTTTAATCTTAAAGATAGAAAATGATTTAAACGGATAGAGGCTCTATCCATTTACTTCCAGCAGGGCCTGGCCATTCAATCGAACAAATAACTTTCAGCCACAATATCCTAATAATTATTCAATGCCTTATTTGGGCAATAATAATAATTAAAGACTATTTTTTCCGAATAATTTTCAAAATAAAGGACAATTGTTTCCCAGAATTTCCAAAATCAAAGACAATTTTCTCCAAATAATTTTCAAAATCAAAAACAATTTGTTTCTAATTATTCTGAAAACTAAAGACAATCATTTCCGAATGTCTCAAAATCAAGGTAATAATCGATTCCAGCTACAAAATAATTGGTCAAATAACAAAACACGATATGAGCCTTCACGAAGTCAATATAAATATAACCAAGAAAGACCCATGTGAAGAGGACAGGCGTCTAGCCAACAATGGGATAGATATGACTCTCGAAACGCTCCTATATTTTCTAATAAATACCAGTCTTATTATAATTTCGCTCAACAAGATAAAATAATAAGCTACTATTGCAAAGAAATGCAAAGAAAACTAATGATTGCCATAAAAGACAACAAAATAACCAATATCAACAACAGCAAAATCTGAAACAATTGAATCCCCAACAAGAAATAAAGCCGAAAAACTCCAACGCCCTTCCCAGACCGGTTGCTCAGAGGAAGGCCTAAACAAATCAAATGCTTCCAACCCTAATTTTGAATATATAAAGAAACAAAAAACAGAAAAAGTTAACTTAAATGTCACAAATACGATACCATACAAAACATTATCAACAAATGGTTTAAAAAATCTTGTGAGATTAATGGTTGATACAGGAGCCGGTCCCTATTTAAATAAAGAAAAAGCAGTCGAGTCATGCGTAAACATTAATAAAAAAAAATTGCTTCCAATTAATAGAAATTAACGAACACCCAGTATACACTCTCGGCCAAATAAAAATAAATATTTTAGAATTTCCAACCCTTTTTAATATAATTTCAAATGAAGTATCAGTTAGAAAAACAATTAGAAATCAATGAAAATACTATTCATTTGACTCTTCAAAAATAATCACAATTCCGCCTAGATAAATTTCTGATTTTTATATACAAGTGAAAAACAATGATAAAGAAATAGGTTATGTCCCCGAATTGTTGCCTAAAGACAGCGGTATATATTTGGAAAGGACAATAGTTAAAAACAATAACGGCAAAGTATATATAAAAATCCCGTGAAGAACTAGTAGTAATTGCAATTCCAACTGTAGAAATACTCGACTGTGAAGAATTGACATCTGAAGACAACGATGTCCTTATTATACAGAATATGTTCACCACACTTTTAATATTGCAAATGTAGATAGAGTCAAATCATTTAAAGAACTATTACGTCTTGAGCATTTAAATAAAGAAGAATACGCAGATGTCAAAAAAATTCATTGAACAAAACGCAGACCGATGCCATATTCCAGGAGAAATACTCGAAGGTATAAAATTGTTACAACACAGCATAATAACTACAGACGAAATATCAGTCTCTACACGACCATACAGACTCTCCTATGTTCAAAAAGAAGAAATCCAATATCCAGTGAAAGAATTATTTAAGAAAAAAATAATAAAGCTATCACAGTCTCCATATAATACACCAGTGTATCCTGTCCCCAAAAAACCGGATTCTCACGGAAACATAAAATAACGTATAGTTTTATATTATCGTAAATCAAATGAAAAAACAATTAGTGATTCATATCCACTTCCAAACATTACAGAAATGTTAGACCAACTAGGAAAAGCACAATACTTTTTGGTATTGATTTAGCATGGGGATTCCATCAGATAAAAATGAACCCTAGAGACTCACACAAAACAGCCTTCTCTACTCCCTTCGGACACTATCAATTCGACCGCATGACATTTGGTTTGAAAAATGACCCTGCCCCCTTTCAACGCCTTATGGACCTCGTATTAACTGGCCTTCAAGGCACCGAACTTTGCGGCCACCTAGACGATATAGTTATTTATGCGGATAGTCTAACTGAACATGATAAAAAATTCACAGATTTAAGAAAGAGATTATGTAAAGCAAATATTAAATTATAACCTGGCAAATGTGAATTTTTGCGCCCGGAAGTAAAATACCTCAAACATATTATCGATAAAAGCGGTGTGAGATCAGACCCTAAAAATGTAGAAGCCGTACAAAAATTTCCTGTTCCTAGGAAACCCAAAAATATCAAAGAATTCATAGGCTTAGCAGGATATTTTAGAAAATTTGTCGACGTATTTTCAAAAATCGCCGGATCTTTAAATAATTTATTGAAAAAAGACACATAATTTGTCTGGACAGATTTCCAGCAAACTGCATTTGACACATTAAAAGAAAAATTATGTAACGCACCCTTATTGCAAAGGTCAGATTTCTCGCAACCTTTTATACTAACGATAGACGCATCAGGATTGGCCATTGGTAGAATTTTAGCCCAAGGAAAAATGGGCAAAGAAAAGCCCATTGCTTACGCCTCTCGAAGTTTAAATGATAATGAAAGAAAGTATGACACTTACCAAAAGCAAGCCATAGCAATTATATTTTGTGTAACACGTTTTCGTCCCTATCTATACAGAGAAATATTTACGTTAGTAATCAATCACAAACCATTAGTTTGGTTCAAAAATTGTAAAGATTCTTGTTCTAGAGTAACAAGATAGGAACCAAAATTAGTCGAATATGACTTTAAAGTTGTCTATAAAGCCGGTAAAATGAGTGTAAATGCAGACGAGTTACCAAGAAACCCCACAGATGTCAAAGAAGACAATAAAGAGGATGATACTATAATACTCTAAATCTATATCCTGCCACTCCATAACCCTTCTTGTACCTTACAAACCCTTCTCATTTTTCTCCTTTCTTCCTCCCATTTTGAATTTCCAAAATTTCCTCTCGCCTCATTGTGCTGAATATTTCGCTCAAACATGCTTGAGTTATTCTGCTTCCCTCTCTCCTTTCTAGGTTCTCTTCAAACCTTTAGATTTTCTTAATTTGTCTAGTAACCATTTTTGCCCTTCCTAACCCTTCTTTTAACATGTATCCTGGGCAACTCCATCTAACCCGCATTACACACCTCAGAAATCGCTCTGGTATGCTCTCTACTTTCCTATGTTCCTTCCATCCCCAGATTTCCACTCCATGACAGAACACCCCCCAAACCAACACATCAAATAACCGGACCGTCATTCTCCAATCGCCCTTGAACCTTCTCTTTCCTATGCCCCATACGTGACCCATTACTTCACTTGCACATTCAATTTTTTTCCTCACCTGCAGCTCGTTTCCCCTTCCTGCCTCAAACCAAAAACCAAAGTAACATAACTCCTCCATCCTTTCCGCTGTTTGCCCGTTCATCTTCCAAACATAATCTATCATGATGTTTCTACATTTGAAACACATCACCTTGGTCTTCTCTACGTTCACCGTCAGATCCTTTGCTCCCACATACTCTTCAAAAATTCGCATCATTAGATTCATCCGCTTCTCGTTGTCTGCTAACAAAACGGCGTCGTCCACATAAGCTAGAGAGTATATTTTGCTGTTACCTAATATCGTCCCCCCTTTTCCTTTCTTCTTTATCTTCTCCTCTAGATCTGCCAGCAGCATATTAAACAGTAGCGGACTCAAAGGGCACCCTTGCCTCAGAAAGATCTTGCAAAGAAATTCACAAAGGAAAAAATTATCATATCGCTTTTCCTATCGAAGAAGAAGAAAAAGAAAATCTTGCGGAAACGCAAGGATCACACAGTATGCCACAAAACAACAACAAAAAAAGAAATTTTAGTAGAAGCTCATGCATCAGCATTAGGTGGTCACAAAAGAGTGACAAAAACATCAATAGAATACAACATTTTTTTGGGGAAAATATGAAAATAGATATATAAAAATACATTAAACTTTGTTTACAAGGTCAATTAAAAAAATTAGTACGCATCAAAACTAAAAATGAAATGGTCATAACTGACACCCCAAGAACCGCATTTGAAAAGATATAAATGGATATTGTAGGAAAATTACCAAAAACTCAAAAAGAAAATGAATATATTTTAACAATTGAAGATAACTTTACCAAATTTTAGGTAGCTATTGCCCTTTAAAAACATCAAGCTAGCACAATAGCAGACGATTAGAAAGATCACATCACGTCCAAGCATAATATTTAAAACAATTTACAGAGATGGCGCCGAATGGGATGATTGGTTAGAATTAGCCACATTTTCTTATATCATGAAGCAACAAAATGTATCCCGTATGAATTAGTTTTTGGAAAGTTAGCTCGATTACCTTCCAGTGAACCTCCGCCTGCACACGAAAAATTGCAAGCCTATGATGACTATAGAAATAATTTAGTCACAAGATTACACGGAATTCGCGAATTAGCTAGACAAAATGTAATCTTAGCTAAAGAAAAGTAAAGCAATACTATGATAGGAAAATTAACCCTCAAGCATTCAAAGTAGAAGGTAAAGTGTTTTTATTGGAAGGAGAAGAAATTAATAAACAACAATCAACACTCAGGACCATACAAAGTATTGGAAATGCCGCGAAAAGGAAACGTGAAAATTCAAATAAAAACTCCCTAAAAGTTTCACACATTAATCGAATCAAGCGTTTTCTTATTTTACCAGAAACAAACTCAAAATCTTCGAAAAATTAAAATTGGTCGAATTTTACAAATTTGGTCGCTTTTTTCAAACTTTTAGATACAAACCTTCACGATGGAGATCGAATATCAAGAGGACCGACAGCCTTTCACAATTCCATAGAAAGTCTACAAAGCTCTGAACCTCTGAATCCTTTTCTAGATAATGGAAAAACTAAAAATCAGACTTTATCACCTATTACTTCCACTTCTATGGAGAAATACCATATTCGCCATCGTTGCATACGACTGCGGGTCAAGTTTAATAGTTCAAGTTCAAGTCAGTTTAATATTATTACTCTCTCCCTTTTAGAAGTAGAAGAATGCGATCTGCCTAAGTCTCAAGTTCAGGTAGATAAAAAGTATATTCAGCTACTTCAGTTAAGCGAATTCCCTGGTGGACCGAAAGAACCAAATGGAGCCTCTACAAAGTATTCGTAAAGACCCTATTGTGTCCCCATTCGGTTACTTTTTTAAAAAATTCAAAAAGCAGAATCAACTTTTAAATTGTTGAAATTCGGATTCTACGTTAAAATTTGCATTTGAAACTCACGGAGTAATCGCAATACTTTTTCTTGCAGCAGTAAAAACTAAAAAATTTAATACCTGTCATTTACATGGGCCGAAGGCCCCTTCAAGTGCATAGTCTTTTAGTAGCAGATAATAAGCGTTCCGCCGGTAACTTTAAGAGTTTCGTCTGGATTCTAGCGCCACTCAGTCAAAACCTCATACAACAATGCTGCGATGCAAGTGAGAGAGATTTTATTTCTAAACTTCACGCGCAACATACTACTTGAGCTATTATGAATGCGCTTGAAGTCACCTTGAGCAGAAGTTAATGACATTTTTTTAAACTTTTTAATGCTGAAAAAAAAGTATTGCGATTACTCCGTGAGTTTCTAATAGAAAATTTAACGTAGAATCCGAATTTCAACAGTTTAAAAGTTGATCCTGCTGCTTTTTTGTGTCTTTTAAAAAGGAACCAAATGGGGTCTTTACGGGCACTTGTATAGGCTCCATTCGGTTCCTTCGGTCCGCCACGGTTGACCCATATTAAAGTCATTCAATGTAAATTACAAGCTCAACGCACCATCCTTTATTGTGGTATGCATTATCACAACACATCAGCAGCTGCAAATGGTTTCAGTTCGTACATCAAAGACATTTCACAAGATTAATGCAATATGTTACACTTATCAGGATCAATTATTATCAATCCAACTTTAACCATTTCAAAAGTACCACCAAACGATACTTCAAACTTTACTGTACTCCTTGCGGGTTCAGTAACAACAGATGGATATTGTTCAGGAGCTCAATTCTTAGACCCCTTAGGCACATTGTATAATGTCATTGTCCAAGCTCACGTTAAGACTATTTTATTCCAACAAATAGCTACCATAAATTTCAACACCGATAAACTTCAATTACTATCAGGAACTACTTGCCCACTTTCAAGTACAACTTGTATCGATAAGGAAAAGAGTCATACCTTTTGGAACCCCCCGCCCGAAGGCATATGTGAATCTCGACAATATCAAGTTTTACTCGAAGGAATGGCAAATAAAACTGTTGATGATTCATTAGGAAATCCGGAAACCTATCACTCCTTAACAACCCAAAATATTACATTTATGCTTGCACAAAAATCTAAAGATCCAGTTTGAAGTTTCATGCCTGAACGAACAGAACACCCTAAAACTCTTAATTCTTGAAGCCGAAAAAGGGAATACATTTAAAAATAACGAAATATACATAGCTATACTTTACAGTACATAGCATGCATATGTGGTCAATTCACATGATTGGTGCATTATGGGGTTCGGTTACTAATTTACTTTTACATCTGGGGAATAATATTCGAGTGACTACTCAGCAACAAAAAGATCACATCCCGAATGCACAGGCCCCGAACTGTTCAGCCCGAACAAAAGTAGTGATACACAACGACAAACTTTCCGAGGACACAAAAGCTTCAGGTACATGATACGGTACAAACAGTAATGTGAAAAACTGAAACTTCAGGTCAATTGTGATGTGCACTCGAAGTTTTATGCACTGCTTACATATAAATTACCAAGACCTACATATAAAATAGTAAAATTGAATATGTCACCCGGAATTGACATTAATGTTGCCATTTGCACGTTACATAACATGAAAGAAGTAGGAAACGGAATTACTCCTTTCTTGGCAAAAAGTTTTGCACCCGCTAAAATAATTAATTATTAAAAATAGGGAACAAAAACTTAATTTCGCCCAGAATAATACAGGAACATACTCTGCTTACTCAAATACAAATTTGGCTAATGAAATAACAAAAGATTATCCCGGTGGAAACTTTCAAATTATAATTAAATATTGCACTTTTCGCAATATAGAACACGAATTTGAAGTATTCACTAGACCGATACATAAAACACCTAAAGGTTTTACTGCTAGAGAAAGGCCAAAACATGTGATGTTAGCAAGAACCGGAGCCATTAAGAAAGAACCAACAAATTAAATGATACTTCCTTTGCGTTATACAAAAAAAAAAACTTCTTGAACACTTTATTCTTCAGGATAATAATCACCAGAAAGACAAGATGGACTCTATTAATTCAACATTTACACAAAGAGAAACAGCGCCAATGACATCAATAACACATTCAACACTTCCCTGGTAGACCGAAAGAACCGAATGGAGCCTCTACAATGTACCCGTAAAGACCCCGGTAACAAGCGTTGAATTCAGAAAAATTGAGAATTTGTATTCCTATGAATACGCGATTTTTCCTCCGTCTAAAAATCCCCCAACGAGAACAGAAAAAGCGCGAATACTATTCCTCTCAATTGACTTAGTAAAATTTAACCAAAGCATTTATTTAATCTATTTTTCATTATTAAAGCTTTTTATGACTTATAAATTCGAAAAATATTCAAATTTATATTTATTTATATTTTAATAATTTATTTAAACCTCTTAAAAAATGCAACAAAGAAATCTATGCAAATGTGTGAATTTAAATAATTTTAACTCTAGAGAGGCAGAGTTGAATTGGTGAGAATTAAAATTTCAGAATTTACATTCAGCATGAAGGAATTAAAACAACTTATTATACATATTTTGTGAATTTATTAGAAGGAATTAAATAAAATCAAAATATGACCACTTCTGAGGGATAAAAAATATCTCTGTAAGGTGCGTTACCGGTACAATTAGAAGGAATTAAATATATTGGTAACACGTTCTCTTTTGGGAGAATATAAAACTGTGTGGCCCTCGCTATGGAAATAGAAGTGAATAAGTTCAGCAGGTATCTTATTCTTATTGTGGCATTTTAGACAGATGGAAAAATCGCGCATTCAAAATAATAGAATAATTTTCACTTTTGCGCTGAAATCTGAAAATATTAATTTCTCTTTATTCTACCGGGACCCAATGGGGTCTTTACGGGTACTTTGTCGA
Organism: Belonocnema kinseyi; assembly: GCF_010883055.1. Classification (NCBI taxonomy): domain Eukaryota; kingdom Metazoa; phylum Arthropoda; class Insecta; order Hymenoptera; family Cynipidae; genus Belonocnema; species Belonocnema kinseyi. Next base: position 16,243,371 of record NC_046665.1, on the reverse strand, counting down.
GGCTCTATTCGGTTCCTTCGGTCCGCCAGGGTTGGAATTCTAAACTACACCTCCATTTTGAATGATTTCGAAATCAAATATGGACTAGGCTTATCCTCAACATGTGTTTCTCCAGATATCTATAACGGAAATCATTCCGTTCACTGTCAAATTACGAATCACTATGTCGTCGACGTCGGAGAAACTTCAGTCATAGCAATAAGCAAAGCAGGTTTCGCAATGATAAAAAATCTGATTTCATACTATGAAACTGGTAAAGAAGTAATTTATAGAAAATATTTAAAAACTAAAAAACAAGACGTGGAAACACAAACTGATTGCAGACTAAATTAGTCGCTTGGTATAAATCTTGTAAACGCTGTAATATCATAACTCATACATATGCGGATTGCAAATCAATACTTAAGAAAAACCCAACTTTAATGCAACAACCACGCCGAAATATTACAAACTATAAAAAGATAATCAATTTTTTTCAATATCTCAGGCGAAAATAATCCCTCTTTGAAACAAAGACCTTACTTTTATTATCTTGTAAACATGTCACTAATATTAATTTTTCTCTGCATTTTCTCTTTCAAGGAATTGGCCATCGAGAAGCGGCATGCCTTGGTATTCAATTATTCAAATCACTATCCTTTTAACAATATTCTCTTAAGTCCTTCGTGAAAACATCTTATTCACCATATGTTAGAAATGATTTTGAACACACAACTGGATTATACCATGAAACTTTGGAAAAATTACTATACTTTCAGATAATCGATATTTGTAATCCTATTTAAAAACATCGGATATTTTTAATCTTCAAGTCATAATATGAAAAAACTTTAATGAGACTGTTACTAACTGTAAAAAACACTAATCAAACTGACTCATGTCTAAGAAAATACAGCAAAGTCAAATTCAATTTTCAGAAAGAAAAAATGTCAATTCTTATCGATAATATACAATTTCAATTAAATAATACTGTGAATATAACCAAAGAAAACTGGAAAATTAAAGATCATTCAGTTGACATATATCACTCAATTTTTAACACACAATAAACTTCAGACTTTATTATTTATCGATGGATTGAGAAAAAAGCTTAAGGTAAATTGACCATTACTGGGACAAAGCAAAAAGTATGTCCAACACTGAGACAATAACAAGGATCACTGAGTATCTTTTATATTTAAAAATAAATTATATAAGTAAAAATGGTCTATTATTTTTGAAGTTCTTTTAAATTTGCTACCACTATTTATTTTTATCCTGATATGTTATACATTTAGTAAAAAATAATAAAAAATGTTCCTGAAAATGGGTGAATGAACTGGTCCACAATTTGCCATTTTTTTATTTTAAATTTTCCGCATAACTTGTACAGCACTTGTACAGTACTCTCTCAGTTTCGGACACTTGAACGCGAGTTGCTAAATTGAGTTTCAATTATTAAGACGGTCACTTTCGCCATGTTTTAAATTAAATGTCGCAGTGTTATTTTAGTGATATATTAAAAATATCATTTATAAGACACAACCTTGCCGTTTAATTGATTATTTATTCTAAAAAAGTAATTCAAAGTAGTTTATTGAAACCTCCAATTCTAACCTCAAAGTTTCCTAAATGCTTAGGTAAGGAATATAATATAGCATCTAATAAATCTAATTTTTCAACAAAAATTAGTAAGTATGCATTAAAATTCAATATTATAGATTTATATGAAATATTAATAAGATTAATATTATCGATTTACTTTTGAAGATAAATTAAGTAAATTAACTTTTCTGTCAAAAATTTATATTTTGAAATAAAAAATATAACTGTCTTAAAGAAAACTCATCATTTTTACTTGAAAACTCGAGGTTTGGTTAACACTTTTTTTATTTCTTAACTGAAAAATGTTTTTTGATTAGCATTTGAACTATTTTCTTGAAAATTCGTCTTTTTGGTTCGAAAGCGTATCTTTTTAATTATAAATTTCATCTTTCTTGAGCCAAAATGCAACTGTGGTTGAAAATTAATCGGCTAGGGTTGAGGCTTCACTACTTTGATTGGACATTCGTTTTTATTAATTAATTCGTCTGCTTCAATATTTAATTAAAATATTTTTTTGTTAAAATATCAATTCTTATTTTTTTTATCAGAATTTAACTTTTTTGGTTAACTTGATACTTCAATTTTCTAAGAAATTCTTGAATTTTTAAATAAAAAAGACAAATTTTCTACCAAAAAAGATTAAGTCTTATCAAAAAATATAATAGTTGATATTTCAAACGAAAATGTTTTAATTATAAATTAAAACTTCAGTATATGTTACAAAGTTCGTGTCCCACTAACGGGCGATCTGACTAGCTTTAAAAACATCCATTTATATTAATTTAGTACAAAATTACTAATTTATTTTTGATTCAAATCAATCAAATAATGTGCTAGCAACTTGTTCTACCCGTGCTGAAATCGCCAGGTATCTTCCCTGTTCCAGGCTTCGGCCAGGCCGGGCGCCCCTAACCTGACAATTTTTCCATACTTACGTGTGGACTTCGAAAGTAAGTAAATTAATTTTAAATTATATGTAGACATTACGGTAGAGTAATTCTAACCTCTAAATAACGATCTTGTAAGTATATTGCATTTATGTAGACGCAAAAAATTATTTATCTAATTAAATACTATTTAAAAATGGTAAAAATTTCGATTATAAAAAAAATAACGGATGTATAAAGTACATTTTTGTATAAACTTAGATGGTGATGCAGACGACAAAAGAGATTCAGAACCTGGAGACATGCTAAATGAAACCGCAATTGAAATACCTTTTTTAAATGAGGATAATATAAATCCTAATCTTCCAAGAGCAAATGAGGATCCCATTGTCGATGAGGTTGAGGATACCACAGATTCTTTTGGTAGTGGTTCCATAAATAGTAACGCAATGGAGGCGAGCGCAGATTGTGGAAATAATTCCTGGCAGACTGGAATTATTCTAGCGCCACTACTGGATTATTCGTGACTATCTGCTTACACCAAATTAGATTGGTGCTCTTTTGGCACTATCTATACCTACTAGATAAAAAATCCATCACGCAGTTCTATGTAGATCCACTAATGTCGCTAGCCAGAATTTGACATCACATTAAAATAAAAATTCCGTCTAAAATCTAGCTTGGATCTAGAAAGTACTCTATTTGGACTTTGAAAAATAAGGCGTCATTTGAAAACTAATTAATAAAAGATAGCAAATTATATTTATCGCAGTGCTCAAATCAAAGGAAATAGAGGAAATAAAGTTGCCCCTGTTGTCAGGACTGTCCCATAGCGCAGATTAATATTCTCAATGTAGCTCATAGTGCTGGTGTAGATAGCGGCTAGTCGATTGGAGCGTTACATTTACGCATTGCCCCAGCAAAGTTTTTCGAGATAGCGCCAGTATAGACTCGTGGCGGTCTAGGCTGGAACAGTATAGCGTTATGAATTATTTCGAAATGGGATTCTCTGCAACTCGACTGTTTCTCATTTAAAGCGTAAATCTGTCTACAATTCAAATCTTTAAAATAATTATTTCTCATGCAAGGGTTTTTTTAAAAGAAATAACTATATTTGAATATTTTTTCTGAATTTTTAAATTTGGAAAAAGTTGAATAGTTAGTAATATTTTCCCTTAAAGAATGAGCAATGATTTATTAGAATTCGATCTTCTTTTTCATTTTTTAAGAAGCGACAAAAGAAAAAATGCAAAGGCAAAAACTACTCAAATCATTATTTTTTGTAAGTTTCCTATTTTTTCTATGAAGCATAATGTTTGTTCTTTCTCAACAGATGACTGATATTATCATTTAATTTCATAAAATCATGGAAAACTTTTTGATCCAAAGACATGACTTTTTGAACGAAAAATATCTTGAATTTAGTTTTATAAGAATGTAAACATGCAATTAATTTTTTTCTTAATATTACGTTGTTTAAAGTTAATAAGTTTTTAGTTTAAGAAGAATTAAGCGAGTCTGTCGACGGATATGATGACGGGGTTATAGAAGTACCCGAAGTAGAGCCAGATGAAGTTAAGGAGCGCGGAATCTGGGCAGTCACGCAGGGTCTTGAACATGTAGATATAGTAGATACATTATTGAAGATATTGCGACGCAGACTTCTTCCACAATTGCCGAAAGCAGCCAAGACTTTTTTAGGTACAACGTCAGCTACTTATGATATGAAAAATATGCTAGATGCAGATGGATCCGACGGAGAATACGCATATTTTGGTGTAAAAGAAGGTCTTGAAAAGTGCATTGATATTGATGTACACAGATAGTTTAATATATTCTAGCAATTTAATGTCGACGGAATCGATTTAACGAATTCAGGCGCCCAAGGATTTCGGGTAATTTCTGGAAAAGTTTTTTATAAACCCGACATATATAAGCCGTTTCCAGTTGCAATTTATTGTGGAAATTCTAAATCTACTAATTTAAGCGACTATTTTAGCGATTTTGTTAAAGAATTGAATGAACTGCAAGCAAACGGTATTATAATTTCTGATCAACGTTTCAATATGCGGATACATTATTTTATTTGTGATATGCCTGCTAGAACATTTCTTAAATGCATAAAAGGTCATGTAGGTTTTTTTTGCAATGCGAGAGGTGTAAAGCAGAAGGAGATAAAACAAAAAATGTTACCGAATATCCGCAGGTAGACTGCTCAGAAAGGACTGACAAATCCTTCAGAAATCAAACTCAGCCTGGCCATCATAAAGGCCGAACTCCACTTTTGTGAATCAGGCCTTTGCTAAATATGATATTCATGATTGTTTTAGATGTTATGTACTTATTCTGTGAAGGTGTAATGGAACGCTTTTTAAAGAGGTGGTTTGTATTGACAGGTCAAGATAAAGTTGGTCAAAGATTGAAAAGTGAACTTAATAGAAGATTAATAATAATCCGAAAATGTATTCCTTGTGAATTTCAGCAAAAAACTAGGTCATTGAAGTATCTCAGTGACTAGAAAGCAACAGAATTTCGATTTTTTTATATTGTGGACCGATAGTTTTACTGAATATAATTAACATTGATCGGTTTAAGAACTTCTTGCTGTTGAATGTGAGATTCACGCTGCGGATGATATTATAGCAATAGGTTGTAGTTTCAGTGATATAACCGCGTTTCCTTTTGAAAACTTCCTCGGAAAATTAACCAGTTTAATTCATTCAGCGAATCGTCCTCTAGCTCAAACTTGTCGTAGGATTCATAAACTCTTAAAGATAAATTCTCCAAAGCCATAAAGACCTATACGGGTTCAAATATTGTGATCCATAGATAATGATATATTGAAGGTTAAGTATAGAGAGCGTATTTTAACAACAAAATCTCCAGACAATTTTGTTATGCTGCGAGACCAAACTCTTATGAAAATTAATAGAATTATTCGTACACTAAGGTAAATGTGGCAGTCTTCCTCAATGCATGGGTTGTCGGCAGATGGGCAGTACTTTACATATAGTAAGCTGTTGTGTTTTTCGTTCTCAGCAAAAATGTTTTTTCTTAAACGCTATTGCCGATAATTCACACATCGAAGTGCCGATAATTGAAGCAGCCTGGTTTCTGACTTGCCGATAACCCATGCAGTCTCGTATTTATAACTTCGAACTTCTTATAATATTCATTCTAATAGAATATACAAGGAATAAGTCATTTATATTTCTAAAGGTTCGCTTTATTTAATAAAAAATACAACTATTCCGTTCCAAATCGTTTCAGTGAATTCAAAAAAGTGAAATCGGGGTGCCCGGTAATAAGCGTAGAATAGAGAAAAATTCATATTTTCAGATTTCAGCGTAAAAGTGAACATTATTCTATTATTTTGAATGCGCGATTTTTCCATCTCGAGGCGTCCTAACGATAGGATGCCAACGCACCCGATCGACTAGATGATACTTAACCAAAAATATTAACAATAAAAAGCTAACCAAGAAGTAAGAACTAGAAAGTTTTAGATCGTGAAATTGGACAAGATGGAGCTAGAAGTTGGCCAAAACTAGAAGATGCTCGCTCGCTCCATCAAAACATTAAAGTCCTATTTCGAGCGAGTAAAGAATGAATGTGCCACTTCTCGATTATAGTCTAAACGCGAGAAGTGGCAACCTTCATGCTTTGCTCGCCCGAGATAGAACTTTCATGAATTAATGAAGCGAGTGAGCACCTTTCAGTGTTGGCCAACTTCTAGCCCCATCTTGCTCAATTACGCGAGCAAGACTTTCTAGCGCTAACTTCTCGGTTAGTTTTTTATTGCTTTTATTTTTGGTTAAGTACCGTCAAGTCCTGTTGCGTGCGTTGGCACCCTACCGTTAGGACCCCTCGATCTGTCTAAGATGCCACAATCAGAATAAGATACCTGCTGAACTTACCATATTCACTTCTATTTCCATAGCGAGCGCCACACAGTTTTATATTCTCCCAAAGAGAACGTGTTACCAATATATTTAATTCCTTCTAATTGCACCGGTAACGCACCTCACAGAGATATTTTTTATTCCTCAGAAGTGGTCATATTTTGATTTTATTTAATTCCTTCTAATAAGTTCACAAAATATGTGTAATAAGTTGTTTTAATTCCTTCATGCGGAATGTAAATTTTGAAATTTTAATTTTAACCAATTCAACTCTGCCTCTTTAGAGTTAAAATTATTTAAATTCACATATTTATATAGATTTCTTTGCTGCATTTTTAAGATGTTTTAATAAATTATTAAAATATAAATCAATATAAATTTGAATATTTTTCGAATTTATAAGTTATAAAAAGATTTAATAATGAAAAATAGGTTAAATAAATGCTTTCGTTAAATTTGACTAAGTCGATTGAGAGGAATAGGATTTGCACTTTTTCTGTTCCCGTTGGGGGATTTTTAGACGGAGGAAAAATCGCGTATTCATAGGAATACAAATTCTTAATTTTTGTGAATTCAACACTTGTTACCGGGTGGATTTAAAATAAATATTCTTTTATTTTATTGGATTAGTGAAAACGTAAGTATGCATTACATGCTTTTGTATTTTTCAAACCATAACCTCACTTCCATTTAACACCAATCTATTATTATCTATACAATAAAAAGCAATCCGTTTCAATCATATGATCAACAATATTGTACATATATTCGATATAAGGTTATGTGCTCCATAAATGAAAGTGAATAAAGTTATTAAGGAAAATATTGTTATTTTTAAAACTTATATAGTTCAAATTCTTTACATGTTTTCAATATTGACGTTGAACTATTATTATCTAACAATATAGCAAAAGTTTTATATATGACAGGATTGAAACTTGGCTTTTGTCTTTTATTTTGTACAGAAAAATTAGAATGTACAACTTGGAACTATATACCATTCCACTCAGTAGAATTTATCAAACGGGAAAGAAAAGTGGAAAGAAACCTTAATTTCACGCCTTTAAAATGGCTTCGCTACAACAATGTGAAAAAGAGGTTCTTCGTCAAATTCATGGGTGCTCCCTATACTGATAAAGCTAATAAGATTTTGTATACTTCAATACAAAATGAATTAGATGCGCTGGATCATTGTCATGAGTACCCAATTAAGCTTCTTGGCCACATAAGTTCGTTTAAAATGTTTTTATACAAACTTTTTTGGTATCGAAGGCTAACGAACCAAATTTGTGTAATAGGTCAAAAATTAAATAAGTACTTTAAATCGGCTCGTTTTAAAAAAAAGCTTAAGCACATATGAAAGTATAGAAAAAATTAAACACTTTCCACGTAAATTGACCTCTTTTAAACTTCGTTTGGTTCCTTCACCTGCTACTATCAAAATGATAAATAATTCTTCTTTAATTAATTTGGCATCATTTTTAGTTAATACACGTTGCGATCTTAATTTATTATACTTTCTTACTTTTATAAAAACATTTGAAGAAGTTAATGAAAGATAACAATGATTGCTAAAGAATCGAAAGGAACTCGCCTATAGCTGTGAGTCTGACATGCTCACTAAAGACAATGGAAGGATTGTCATGGAACGATTGGAAAGTAGAGAGTCTTCTCTTGACTTTAACGAGAATATGAATGTTCCAAAACTTGGCCAGAGGATTTCTGAGTTCAGGAAAGGTAATGATATTTAAAAATTTACCTTTATATTTTTTTAGAAAATTCGTCTTTTTGTCTTAAAAATTCAACAATTTGGTTGAAAATGGCCATTTTTATTTGAAAATTCAATGATTG
>NC_046665.1:16232774-16235047 GCF_010883055.1 Belonocnema kinseyi | reverse complement strand
GAAAGATGCACTTGGAGGATTGCGATTTGACAACGATCAAGATGTTGAGGAATTCGTGCGCAATTGGTTGATGACTCGACCTCAAAGTTTCTACGAGCAAGACAAGCTTCCAAACCGCTGGAAAAAATGTGTAGAGCGTGAAGGAGACTATGTAGAAAAATAATCAATACTATTTTTGTATTGTTTTATAAATAAAGAAATATTAAAAAAGAATTCCGGTTATTATTTTATTCACCCTCGTATAATGTTCAATCATACCTTGCGTATAATTATACATTATACAAAGTCAACTCTGTCATTATAATGATGCTACCAAGGACCCACTAAAAAACACCACCCTTTCTCCTTGGCATTATTCCCTCCGGAACCGCTTTCGCATTACTTCAGGGGGGTGCTGTTCTTAAGCCGTGCTTCGGCCTTCTTTTTTGCCAACTTGGCCTTATCCTCCATATCTGGGCTTGCTATTGGACCTGCCCAGCTACGATGCTTGCTTGAGCATCCGAGAGACTTCTTCAATGAGACTGCCCCTCTGAACGCCAAGCAACTCCTTTTCCCCAAAACGATGGTCTGTTCGAGGCTTCTTCTTCTGTACCTACCAAGATGCACGCATCGTCCTCGTTTGTGCGGGGGTACCGCTCATCGGGCTCGCCTGCCTTCGGGTATCTTGGTTGGGTCTGGCTGGTTAATTTGGTCGTTCTTGAGACTTCTTCACCGAAGTTGCCTCTCGGAACGACGGACACCTCATGCTTCCCGGCAGATGATCGGTCAGGGTCTTTTCTTCTTTCGCGGCGCAGAGGATGCACAGCGGTGCGCTGTTGCACTCCGCAGACTTGTGACCCTCCTTGCCGCATCTAAATCATCCTCGCGTTCGATCGGGACTATTGCAACCTTCCGCCACATGGCCAAAGCCTAGGCATCGATATTACCTCTTTGTGTCCTTATTCTGACGGACACGACAGGACACCCATCCCACCTTTAGGTATCCCGCGCGTGCCAGTTTTTCCGCCATTTCTGAAGGCCCTTTTTGTGAGACAGACCTTCACATGTCCTATAGGCTGCTCGCCAAAATGTCTTCTGACGGCAGCCTCAACCTCCTCCCCATCGGTTGTTGTGTGTTTGATGGCAGATGTCAGCTTTGTTGTATCTGCTACAGGGCCCACTTCAATTAGGAGTTCGCCTCTCCTGGTCTCCCTGACCCCCTTGATTTTGACACCAAGTGTGTCGGGTTTCACTTTTTTCTTAAGGTCTTTCAGGACCTCTGCGTAACTCGATCCCTCAGCCGGTTTAATTAAAACCGCCTCAGGTCGAGCTCGCCTTTGCTTCTCTTTCTTCTTTTTTACACTCGGTGCAGATGATAGCACCCGTTCATCCTCTTTCTTGGGAGTTGAGGTCGTCGCTGTTGCAACCAGGGTCCTGAACTTCTTCTTTTTTTGCCTCGTAGGCCTCGCCTCCATGGGGCTTATAGAATGAGTTCTCTTCTTCTCTTCCCTTCACAGGTTGGGGGTTTTCCCTCCCTATCCTCCTCTGTTTGCACCTTTTTGCTACTAGTAGCCCCGCGCCTTGCCTTCTTCCGTTCTTCCGTCACTATTTCTCCAATTTTGTTGACCATCGTTACTTCCAGGTGTTAGAACTTTATTTCCAATACCTCTGTGTAATGACGCAGCATTTCCATATGAGATTTAGCCTTAATGACTCCATATCGTATCGGACGCCACATATTTCTCTTCGTGTCGCAAAAGTCTCCCATCTCACCTAAGATGTCTGCTAACAGAATCATACTGTCCTGTTGTTTTTCAAAGTACTCCTGGTGATACTTCTTAACAATCCGTATACAGGAATCATTCATCTGCCGAAGGCCTTCATTCTCCGTAACGTCGAACGGGCCTCCCAGCTCCTCGCAGACGCTGTGCTCCAAGTATGATTGGTTTCCCCCAAAATCCATGGAACCAGCACCGGCCACCGGGGCATACACCCGATCGGAACCGGTGGGAAGATTTGTACTTCCTTGGGGTATTCTGTTTTTCTCATACTCACTCATCATTGGTTTTAATTCGGGGTTCCTTCCCCTAGCTGGTTTTTGACCACCCCGGGTTATTTGATTTCCCCGATACCACGCATATCTGGGAAACGTTCCCCTATCCGCAACCTGGGGAGGCGCCCGATGGAGAACCAGCAACCTCACACAGGGAATATACAATAATGAATAAGAATCACATATTTATATTAATTAGTTTCAGGTTTGAAAGAAATTTTTTTTTAGATTTTATATCATA
>NC_046665.1:16231088-16232674 GCF_010883055.1 Belonocnema kinseyi | reverse complement strand
TATACGAATGTATTGATTATAAAATATTAGGTTTTTAAAAATAATTTTTTGTAAGATAAAGATTAGAATAAATTTAGTATTTACTTATTTAGTTAGGTATTTATGACATGACTTAATACCTATATCTTAAAGAATATATATAGGTTAAAAAATGAATTTATATAAACACTTAGTAGCAGGCAACAAAAATAAACTAAAGAATATAGATCTTAATATATTATTGACTATAGAAAAAATAAGCGTTTAAGAATATAGACTCATTAGTACTAATTGATATTGGAAAAATTGTAATTATATAAAATGCATATTTTGTTAAACGATTTCTAAAATGTATACTACTTGTTCGAAAAAACTTGAAAGTAACTTATAAATATTTTTTTTGTATATATTTCTTTTTAATTTTGTTTAATGTCCTAATTTAAATTAATTATATATTAATTCAAGCGCATAATTATTTTATATTAGTGAATTTATATCAAAGTGCTCCTCTGAATGGTATTTAGTGGGGATTGTGGTAGTTCATCTTCTGATAATGATTATAAATTACTAAATTTTAGATAAGTACTTTCGTTAGTTAGATCTCTAGTTTTTAGGTAATATCTATATACTTTTACGATTAGTAGAATTAACACAAGTAGAATTATGTATAAAATAGTGACTATAGAAAACCCGGCTGTAATTATATTGTCGTAGGTACGGTTTTCTTTTGAATTTGTGAAAGTAGCGAGTTCCTGGTTGACATACTCAAATAATGCGATTTGATATGAAAAAATACCTAAGGGTATATCTCTAAAATCTTGGTTTATAGTGAATAATTGATTAAGTTTTGAGTTTTTAATTTCAAACAAAATTAGTAAAAATAGTGCAACTTTCATTGGAGAAATTGTTTGAGATGGTGTGGTAATGGTGATGTCCATTATTTTTCGTCCATTTTGTTTTAGAGTTGGATAATTTAATATTTTACACTGCGAATAAAGTTAAAGTATACTGGTGTTTGTCATGGTGGTTATTCAAGTTTCATTGTTTGAACATTTCATCATAACTGTTCAGATATAGGGACTGAATACAGCCATTCTTAATAGGAATAATTGTCTAGGAATAGGTTAATATTAATAGTAATAATACCGTGATATTAATAATAATATTAATATTAATATTAATAGTTAATAGGAATAAATAATTAAAAGGAATAATTGTCAAAATTGATTCGATAATTACATTCGTATGAAGTATTTGCAGTGAGAAGTGAGGTTTCACAAATTGGTTTTCCTATTGTGTTATATACGAGGGTAGTTCAATAAGTCCTTAGAATGACCAACATATGGCGCGCGAATCGCTCCAAATCATCTGTTTTCAGTCAGCACCACTCCCGACTAGATATATGGTGCAGTCACAGTCCACATCTTCTGAGTTTACGCGTTTTTATAACCAATTGAAAAAAAATTGTTCGTTAAGAAAAATGGAAAAAAACGAGTTCAGAGCGATAATCAAACATTTTCATTTAAAGGGCTTAACTCCATATGAGATAAAAAATGAATTGGACTCAGTTCATGGCACATCTGCCCCTGCCTTAGCAACGGTTTATA
>NC_046665.1:16205083-16230988 GCF_010883055.1 Belonocnema kinseyi | reverse complement strand
GCACGGTTTAACGCCTTCTTTAGTTAAAAACTTTATTATAACCCGTTGTGCAACGGACGCTGGAACCTGTTGCTTACTCATAGCTGTACTGACGAATTGACTAAGTCAAACAGCTCACCAAGCGTTTTACCCACTCCTAATATACTACATTACAAGAAGCTACACTGTGAGAGTGCTTGCGATTGGCTAAGAAAAGTATTTGTAAAATTCCGGGTTATATTTGAACCACCCTCGTATATGTCAGGTCATTGTAGTGATGAATCAACTAAGATCCCCACACTACCGAGAAATGCGGACCCTTCATGGTGTGTTCTTGAACATTTTTCACCAGGCCCACGTAAAAAAAAAATTATTGTATATTCAGATATTCGGTCTGAATAGAAGGTACCTCACATTTAGACATTTGATCTTTCGTAAGTAGGTCTATGTTATATGCCTTTCGAAAGAAGGTATGTTCTCCTAAAAAGTAAGCCCTAATAAACATATCTTTCGAAAGTAGGTCTACGTTATGTATCTTTCGGAAAGAAGGTACGTTCTCTTAAAAAAGTAGCTTCTAGTAAACATATAAATATATGTACACAGAGTGCTTAGGAAGAAAGCGGATCTTAATTACCAACGAGAACGAGGCCCACAATCGGGTGGATGAGGCGTGACAAATAGGTCAATCAGCCCTAATCGAAGCCAGAAACCCGAAGGAGACAGCCTATCGATTTGGCACCACAACACGTGACTTCAGCCGCAGAGACGCAGTCAACCTACAGTCAAACAGCATACTGAAAGTGAAAGAACAAACCAGATAGAAGATTTGGTACGAGAACCGGAAATGTCAACCGCAGAGCCGCATTCTTCGACAACAAAGTTAGACAAAGTAAAACACAACGAGAATCGTGGTATATCCACGGGTAACCTATACTTCGCGTGCTCACAAGCCCTGGGTTTCCTCAATAATAGAAAACCACACTACATTTAGAATGAGTGGGTTATTGTAGCACTACACATTTCATTCGTTTGTATTAAATATAAACAGTAACATTTCATAACGCGAGTGTTGAAATTTGTATCGAAGAATAAGTAGGCAAACTGGATTTGTATAGAAAAAGTAAGGAGACACAAACCATAGACTCAGATTCATCCGATCCTTCTCCTACTTTTACTTTTACTGACAAACTCAACGACAGTTTCGTAACAGCTACAAACATGGCTGACAATGATGCGATTCAAACCATTCTTAAAAAACTCGAAAAAATAGAAATCAGATTAGTGACATTAGAAAAACCCTTAGGAAGAGATCAAGAAATTTTAACGGAAGATGAAGACAACAGTGACGATGAAGAATTATTAGAAATTACGGAACATGGTTTTACAAAAACAATTAAATTAATACCTGAATTTGACGGTTCAAGTACAGCAAATTTTATTCAACTTATACGGACAGCCAAAAAGAAAACGAAAAGAAACGAACGGTTAACTTTATTACACATAATTGTTGCTCAAAATTTAACTGGAAAAGCTAAAAACTCTATCAGAATTGACGGAATCAAAACTTACACAGATTTCTTTGGAAGAATAAAAATCCTTTTTGGAGAACGAGAATCATTAGAAAGCCTTAGTAGACAACGCGATTTAAGCATAATGGGACAGAATGAAACCTTGGATAGCTACATGAATCGATTCATGATTTGTCAGGATAAGATTAGAAAATTCATCGATAATATGAATACTTCCAGTTCAGAAATCATGTTAAGACATGAAATACAAACAGTAAAGAGCGTAAATACCTTTTTAAGGGCATGTGATACTTACAGTTTCCCCGGATTTTTTCCACAAAAATGAAAATTTTAAAGAACTGAATTCGGAGATGCTATAAAATATCATAACGGACATCTCCGGACTCTTTTTAAAGGGATAATAACAAAAAAATTTATTGTGCTAAATAAAAATTTTATGCATATGCATTATTTTGAGGTTACGTCGTTTTTCATATCTGCCTTTCCGATAATCTAGAAACTATTTATGAAATAAACTCTTTTGATTGCCTGCAAACAAGGTTAGTTCCGGGAGATTAGTTACTATGTTTATTCGTAAGTCCAAAGTTTTCGGCCAAAAATATTTTGTAGTTTGGAAGTAACGCTCGGGTGAATTGTAACACAAATAACCTCGAAATATACACGTACGTTGTTAGCAATATCAAAAATTTTTTTAACAAAAAACACAAAAAAAGTGTGTGTGGACGTCCTTTAGCATGTTCGCTATCATTTCCCAAATTTTTAAGACAAAATATTTATTATTCTAGAAAAAAATCCGGGGGAACCTAAGACTGGTAAAATCAAAAATTTTCTAAGTATCACATGCCCTTAAGAAATGTTCGCGAAGAATTTGACTTTAGAATCAGAGCTCAGAAGCCTGCAATTTTTAACGTGTACTTTAATTTAGCATCAGAACTTAATGTAATCATGCGAGAAAAACGAAAAAGCATCCCTAAACCTTTAAAAAGAACTGTTAACAGAAACAAAAATATACAACAAAATTTTAAACCTCAAGATGAAAATTTAAAGTGCAACCATTGAAAATATTTAGGACACTTAGAAAAACATTGTAGAGGAAAGGCCAGTGGATTACCTCCGCGTCAGGATTTTTATCAGCGATCAACAGAAAATTGACCCCCGGACCGATCCCAAAGGAACGACGATTACTTCACATTAGAGGAAGAAGAACAGGAACAACAACATTACAACCAATCACTGGAGAACGAAGAAGACACGATACGCCGTGTGTGGTTTTAAAATTTGATAGATTAAATAAAGGAGAATATCTTATCGATACAGGAACCAATGTTTCAATAATAAAAGAAAAATTAATAAAAGGGATTAAGCTAGAAAAATTACAACCAGATAATGTTTTGACATTGGGAAATTCACCAATAAAATTTGAGTATGCTGTCAAATTAAAATTTTTTGGAAAAGAATCAATATTTTAAGTAATTAAAGACAAAAAGGCATTAAAAGAAGAAGGATTAATGGGAATGAACTTTCTGTATGACCGGAAATTTCAAATTGATTTAGAAAAAGAAACAAGAAAAATTGGACCAAAAATCTTGCATCCACAATCATGTCAAAGAAAAGAAGATATGATATGTTTTGTAAATTTTAAAGAAGGATTTTTAGAAGTTACATATCTAGGAAGAAATAAAACACCGATTTTACCATAAAACACAGCAGAAATTGAAAATTTTTATGAAGTATCAGAAGAAAGATGGGTAGATACTACAAACGATATGAGATGTTTTATGATACAACTAACGCAAGAAAGAAAAATCGAATTATTAGAAAAAAACGAGACTAGACCATATTAAGGAAGGAAAAGAAAAAATTAAAAACATTATTCTAGATTTTCATGATTTATTTCCTTAAGATAGTGACCTTGAACCTTTATCAGACTTAGCACGACACACAATTCGAACGGAAGATAACGTCCCAGTGTATGTGAGGAATTACAAATATCCACCTATGTAACAAGAAGAAATGATTAGACAAGTAAAAGAAATGTTAACAAAAGGAATTATTAGAAAATGAAAAAACAATCTTAGATAAATATCCACTCCCGAGCATTGACGAAATCATTGAACAACTGGGAAATTCAAAATACTTTTTATGTTTTAATCTGGCAGCCGGATTTCATCAAATTGGTATGAGAGAAGACGATAAAGAGAAGACAGCTTTTAGTAGAAGAGATGGTCATTTTGAATACAACAGAATGCCATTTGGGTTGAAAAATGCGCCTCCCACGTTCCAAGGAATGATTAATAATGGATTGAAAAGAATAATTGGACAAGGATGCTTTGCTTATATTGATGACATAATAATCTATGGACACACTTTAAAGGAACTTAATGACAATCTTAAAAAATTGTTTCAAAGGTTAAGGCAAATCGGGTTAAAACTACAACCAGAAAAGTGTGAATATTTAAGAACAGAACTTTCTTATCTAGGACACGTTATAACTAAAGATGGAATAAAACCGAATCCTGAATGAATAGAAAAAGTAAAGTATTATCCGAAACCAAGAAATCTAAAAGAAATTAAACAATTCTTAGGACTTGTCTGATATTACAGAAAATTTATACCGAACTTTTCAAAACCTGCTAAGCCGTTGACAGAATTATCAAAGAAAAATCAAGATTTTAAATGGAGACAATCTGAAAAAAATGTCTTTAATGAATTAAAAAACAAATTAATAACATCACCAATACTGCAATATCCGAATTGGAAGGAAGAATTCATTTTGACTACGGATGCATCTAATGAAGGAATCGGAGCAGTACTTAGTCAATGGATTATAGGAAAAGACCGGCCAACAACTTTTGCTTCAAGAACCTTAAATAAAGCAGAAGAAAATTACAGTACATCGGAAAAAGAATTATTAGCTATCGTATGGGCAGTAAAACATTTCAGACATTTTCTATTTGGACTGAAATTCAAAATTGTTACAGATCATAAACCTTTAGTATGGTTATTGAATGTAAAAGATCCAACAAGTAGATTAATGAGATGGAGCATAAAATTAGAAAAATATAATTATGAAGTACTTTACAAAAATGGAACTTTGAACACAAATGCTGATGCATTATCTAGAATACCTAGAATGTTCATGACAAATGAGGAAGAAGAGAAAGATTTATTCAATAATGATATAGTATCAGTCAAGAATAAAGGGTTAGAGAACTCAAGATAATCGGATTAGCAAGATGTTTTATACCGGGATATACGAATATACCCACTAAATGTTTGAAACGAGATTATATAGCGGTACTCGAACCAATAATTAGAAATAAAAAAATAGACAATTAAAGTGTACTGTAATTGAGATAATGCAAAGAAACAAGTATTTGAAAATACAGTAAAAACATTCAACAAAAACGCGACTGTGGAATTCAAAACGAGTAATGAAGCTCTAACTAGAAATAAAAATGAAACAAGTCCTGAGGAAGAGAGAAGCTCTTCAGAGATCGAAACAACGATAATAAACCCTGAGGAAGAGAAAAGCTCTTCAAAGATGCCAATATCGATAGCGAGTCCTGGAGAAGATAAAAGCTTTTCAAAGAAGGTAACAAGTATAGCAGGTCATGATGAAAAGAAAAGTTCTTCAACAACAGTAGCAAAGAAATATGAAATTAGAATAAAAAATGAGTATAGACCAACGAGAATTAAAGAAATTTACATAACCAATGAAGAAAGGGAAGTGGAAGAAAGAATAAAATTAAGTCCACAAGCAACTGAAGAAGAATTAATGGAATTCTTAGCAACAGAAACACAGAACGAAACAAGAATAAGAATCAACTATGAGGGTATTAAGACAGACAAAATAATTTAAAGATTTTATGAAATTGAGAAAAACTTGGAAGTTTATTTGAATGAATTAAGAAGAACAGAAATAAACAAATAAGAAATCATCAAGGAGGCTCACGAAGGAATTATGGGAGGACATTATGGAAAAGACATTATGGTACAGAAAATTAGAAAATTCACTAATTGGGAAAATATAACGAAGCATGTCGAAGAATATATTAAAAGATGTGAAGCTTGTCAACGATACAAAGAAACGAAACGCCAACAGAAATATTATGAAGGACCCGATATACCAGAAAAACCTGGAGACAAGGTATTGATTGATTTGATAGGACCATTGAAGGAAACGAAAAATAAATTTAAATACATCATGGTTGTACAAGATTATTTAACAAGATTTGTTACATTGAGTGCAGCGAATTTGAAGAAGAAATTAAAAAACGAAATATTATACTAACGAGAACTGCAGCTTATCATTCCCAAAGTAATGGAAAGAATGAGAGATCACATAAAAAATAGAAGAATCAGGAATTAAAGAAGAAATTAAAAGAAATCCAAATGAAGCAAAAGAAAATAGGTACAGAGAGTTACGTAGGACAGAGAGTATTAGTTAAAAATTTTAACAGAAAGAAAGGAGAACCTTTATGGGCAGGACCATATGTAGTTATAACAGTGAGCCGAAATACATTAACTTTGGATACAGATTTAAAGGTTCATGCAGAATGGAAACTCATAATTATAATAAATATGACCAACACGAAATTTAGAATATTAGCTTTGGATAATAATTATTATCAAACAAATTCGGTATCCAATAATAAATGCAATTAAAAATATAAATTCAATTGATCAGTGGCAGAATAAATAGAATAAAATCAAAAGAAAATATATTATCGAAATTGTTAGGTAAACAGAATAGAAGCAAGAGATGATTAACTAACTTTATTGGAGACGTATCATACTAAAGTTTTAAAATTGATATTAGATTCATCTTCACTTAATGCTCAAACCGTCAGTAGAATGACTGTAGTGGAAAATGATTATTTTGAAAAAACCAAGAAAGCAGTAAATCAAACTATAAAAAGTTTGTACATCAGAGACAGGATAGTTACCTGTTTGATTATAATAGAAGAACTCAATCAAGATCTAGACACAGCTATAAACGCAATAAATGACGGAAAACATGGAATTGTGCACCCCCAATATTAACTCCAAAAATGTTGAAAGAAACTATTAAAGAATTCGAGATTATACATAAAACTAGATATCATTTTGACAATGACGAAGAAAAATTATCATTATTTAATTGATATTAGTAAAATAGACGTCGCGATAATTAAAGGACTATTTACGTTTATTTTGAGAATACCGGTACTCGAAAAAGAAGAAGGACGAATCAAACATTTCATTCCTATCCCTTTTTCTCAAGGACAGAATTTTATAGGTATCATACCAGAACATGATTATTTAATAACTTTTAGAAACACTTGTGTAACAACAGATAAAACTATTTTAGATTAATGAAAAACTCTAAGTGAATATAAAATTTGTGAGCGAAATCAACCCGATTGTCTAATTGAGAATAACGAAAACTGTGACTCGAGTTTGATAAAAGGTAATAGAATTAAAAATTGTGACATTTCCCTGTTTAAACTACACAAGAACACTATTATAAAAATAAATAAGGGTTATATAATTTTAGCTTTTGAAGAAACACGAATTGATTCAGATTGTAATAAACAGTTAGGACAATGCACGATTAAAGAAACAAGTTTAATAACAGGAAATTGCAAAATGTGGACAGGTAATGCGATTATAAAATTAAACAAAATCAGAAGCTATAATAAGATAATTAATGTAACTGTAGAAATACCGACAAACTACGATAAAATATAATATTTAAAAAATGAATTAAGGCCTCTACTATTGCAAATAAGTAATGAGGATTTAAGAAATGCAAAACTTAGTCTAGAAGAGTCAAAAACGATTCTAGATAATATCGGATCGCATCAAAGAACTCAAACATGGTTAGAAAAATTGTATAAGACTTTAGAATAGGTAGGGTACTCTTGTATTGGAATTGTATTGTTCATGTTCAGTTATGAACTAGGATTCCCGCAAGCAATATTAGAAATGATAAGAAAATGTTTTGGAAATTGTTATAATAACTGTAGCTTTGGAAATGCAGCTTCTTCGAATTATCAAGTAAACCCTGAAGTCGTGCAGATGTTAGAACCTAAAGAAATTGTGACTCGACGAAGAATTCATAGTGTTTACTGAACTTCTAAATAATGTTCAAAAATGTATAAGCTCAATCTTCAGGGAGAGGTATTGTATATTCAGATATTCGGCCTATATAGAAGGTACCTCACAAGTAGGTCTACGTTATGTATCTTTCGGAGAGAAGGTACGTTCTCTTAAAAAAGTAGGTCCTAGTAAACATACAAATATATGTACTATGCTCGTAAAGGGCAGACTATTCTAGACTCTGAGACAAGCAGGAACTCTGCCCTCAGCGAACTTAACTTAGGATACATACTCCGTACTTTGTAGTAATTTAATAAAGATATATTGAGAGCGAGCAATGTTCTCATACTAATGAATCTAGTCTCTTAAAGTTATTACAAGTCCGATAACATCATTTAAAATTATCTGAACTAAAAATAACTATTATTAAAAATACATGCCTTTAAAACTGACGGTACGCTTATTAACGGCTACTAAAAGAAGATGCACTTAAAGCCGCCTTCGGCCCATGTAAATCACAGATATTTTATGTTTTAAAGTTTTTAAAGCTGCAAGAAAAAGTATTACGATTACTCCGTGAAATTCTAATGCAAATTTAAACGTAGAATTCGAATTTCAACCATTTAAAAGTTGATCTAGCTACTTTTTGAGATTGTTTTAAGAAGGAACCGAAGGGTGTCCCAGTGGGGTCTTTAAGGTTACTTTGTAGAGGCTCCTTTCGGTTCCTTCGGTCCGTCAGGGATGCGTTCCTAAATTTAAGCATACCCATGCTCAAACTTAATGGGGGGGGGGAGGTGTCACGTCCAGCGACTTTTATAATAATAATAACTAATTATAAACAATAGATTATAATTACATAACATTTATATTCGATAATAAATCAACAAGCTAAACGATTATATTCAACATTTAATTATTATTGTAAACAAACTTAGTATTGTTTAAATCATTCGTGAAGATCAGATTTGTAAGGAACGACGCAAGAGTGTAAGGTTAACCCAACACCCTAAGGGACGAACCAACAGCCCAAGAAAAGCTACGCCTAATCTTTTGTACAAAAAACAGGCACACGATAAGTAAAAAGCAATGAATTAATTAACAAGAAAAACAGAAAAGGCAGCTATATTTTCAATCTCATACGCTCATAATATGCTGGTACCTATAAGTACGTACACAGCGCAGTAGACAAAAATAAGCGATACACATAAATTTTCGCAAAAAAACCAGCAGACTACACATTAACTTAAGAGCCATAAATTAATCAGCAAGCCCACACTGAAAACAGACCATATTTTTAATCCCATACGTTTGAAAAATGCTGGTACCTACACTAATCATCCGCATCATTTAGACATTCTGGCCTACTTATTTCTACGACGGACACCAGCATCTTAGATCTAAAAGCAATAAACTTTTTAATCGAGATGACAGCTATAGGAGTGTAAGCCATTCCCAGACAATCAAAAGGACACATGCAAACCTTATGCTCTTCTAGGCACTATAATATCTTACCCTCGGACATCTAGGAAGGGATACCATATATTTTGGTAACTGCGCAATTCTCCATATTTGGGCACATCACGATTCCTAATCAATGATTGGCTATCTTACTAATTATCCCCTTGGTACTTAGGAAGGGATATAAGGCATTATGGTTACTACGACAGTTTCCATATATGGGCATATTCATAATTGTCAACGCCCATTGGACAATTAAGCTCTAACCGCTCTTCTACCTAATTGATTATCAACGCTGATTGGAACCAAGAGGAATTCCTACTTCTAAAACTACTCACTCCTACGGGAATCTAAGAAGGAATCTCGTGAATAATTACAGCAGATTTGGAAGCAGTAATCAGTTTAGTTTGTTTGTGTTAATTAGATTATACTCCAGCTCTCAGTTTTTAGTCCAGTCACAGTCAAGTCTCAGTTAGACAATTTAGATTGTGAGAAAAGAATCTTCGAAACCCTAAACTCCGGTCCAACAGTCCTGGCCCGTCAACCATATAACTATATAATTTACGAAGAATAGCTTCTGTGTGGAAGCCCGAGTCGAGAACACCTGTCACAAAGAGACAACGCTGCTCAGATACGTTGACCTTACCATCTCAGCCTGCCGAGCCATATTCAGCACCATCCACCGCCCGCGGGTACCCATACAGGATGCCAACAGAAGCAACAGATAATTTCGATTGGAGGAACAAAAAATTCCTATAGAAGGTCACGGAATAATCTCAAAAGTTTTTTTTGCAACGGTAAAAATCCGAATTTCAACAATTTAAAAGCTGAGTTTGCTGTTTTTTCCAGTTTTTAAAAAAAGAAACTGAATGGGGACCCACTGGGGTCTTTACGGATACTTTATAGAGGCTCCATTCGGTTCTTTTGGTCCGCTAGGGACTTTAAAATAAAATAAGATACAAAGTAGGTTACTTCTCTTGGGACGTAACAATATATATAGCAAGATTAAAATTAAATGTTAGAAAGCTACGTTTTTTTTCTCAGTAATATATAATTAATAATAATTATGCAGAGCAGGATGTAAATTTGACATACTTCAGACCAAAAGGATTATAGATGTTGAGTAATTATCCTTTATTTCCAGTTCCAGTTCGGTGCTTAAAAAACTAAGCGTTTTCCTCTTCAGGACAAAGTCATAATAAAGTTCACATTATATCATGAGTCGAGTAAACAATAAAGGTCGTGTAGTTAAAACTTACATCAATCCCATTTTCTCATATAAAACTGTAAAAAAAATATTAGATAAATATATAAATGTTGTTACAGGAATTAAGATGTCACGGAAAGAGTTAAGAAAGTCAGGTTAAGAATTGAAAATAGATTTATATTTACCAACAGAATTGTCTTCATTGTAGATACAACTTAGATTTTAAAAATCATTTTCTTGAAAAAAAGTTCCTTTAGAACTTATATAAATTTAAAAAAAGTAATAATATTAAATAAATCATTTTTGTAATTGTAGAAAAACTAGGTTTTCGTATCATCAATCGTATCATCAATTTTTATAATAAGGGTTCGGAGATTTATCAATGATTTAAACTAAAATTAAATTAGATAAATTATAAATTATTGAAAATCATTCAAATTTGTTAGTCTTTGCTATTAACAATTTTGGACTATTATTTTTAAGGTCTGTAATTTTATTTAAAAAATTGTTACCATTTTTCTTAATAAAGAACATTTCAGCAATTAATCTTGTAAATTCGTTAGGTTCAGCCTGTAACATGGTGACACTTTCTCAATCAATTAAGTGTTCAGTTTCAATCTGGTGTTTAGCTATGACTTTATGGTTATTATAGGGCTTTGTCTAAAATTATCATGATGTTCTTTTATTCTCGTAGATAGTAATCTACCAGTTTGACCAACATAACACTTTTCAAAATTCAAACACTGAATTTTATCAACTATATCAGTAAACTGACAGTCGTCTAGGGAGTCCTTTCCTAATTTTATAAATTTGTCAAGTTTCAAATCAATTCTGAAAACTGTTGTGACATTAAAATCATTAAGAATTCTTTTAAATTCAAAAGATAACTGTCCGTGATAAGGTATAGAAATTGTTAGTTTAAAAACAACAGTTCTGGCTAAACTTAAATTTATTTATTTAAAAAGAGTATCATTCATTATTTTTATTTTGTTATCAATACGTGTTTGAAAAAATTTGATGGGATAATTATTAAAATAAAGAGTTTTTAAAAATAAATTCAAAGTTTGACTATCTTTTCTTTTTGACATTTAAAAAGGGAATAGAATTATTCCTATCAATTTAATGTGTGCATTTAAATCTAGGATGATAACCCAGTGGGCAAAAAAATTAAGGAGGGCCTAGAGACGTCTTTGGGACATCCCTAACACGTCTTTTATAACATGTCTTTTGGTCATCCTAGGGATGATCTTAAAACGTCTAATGTCAGTACAAAAGATGTCCCGAGAACTTCCATGTTTTTAAGACGTCTTTAGGTCAGCTTTACGACATTGGTCGTCTTAGAGACGTCGATTGGTCTGACATAGGACGTCTGAGGAACGTCGTAAGGACGTTCTTGGGATTTTCGTAGTTTTATGCCCACTGGGAAGAATTGAATTGATGCATAACATAAAATAGTTTATCTTTTGGTGAAATAATAAATGGACCATAGCTATACCTAAAACATGTATGCATTGAAAAATCTAAATTTTTAATGATATTGAATTCTAGATCTTGCATAACTTAGTCGGCCGAAATAGATGAAATGGGAGAAACCATAGCTGTTCCATTTATTTGTCTATAACAATACAACATAAAATTACCATAGTAAAAAATCTTACCGATACAGGTTTAATATTATCACATGACTCATTTCCCAATTGAAACCTTGAATTTATTTTTAGAAACTCTTTATTTGCATAATTATCGAACAGAATTTATACAAATACGCATTAATAGCAAAATCAAAACAATTAATGATACTCTTTCTAAACAAATAAATTTAAATATAGTCCGAAATTTGGTTTCTAGACAACAATTTCTATACCTTATCATGGAAAGTTATCTTTTGAAATTAAAAGCCAGTCAACTTTGGCACCACCGAGAAGCTACCAGTCAAACTTATTGTTAGTTTTTAGCATTCAAACAATCATCCCCCACGGGTTTCAAGAGTACTAAAATGACGTTTTTTCACTCGAATTTTTTACCAGTTTAACGATAAATTGTTTCAAATAATAACCAATAATTATAATAATTTATTATTTATTATTTCGAATTCACCAGCAGCTGTTAGCCAGTCAACGAATTTCGAACACGAGCTCCCGGACTATTATAATATATTATAAATTATATTTAACTTTAGACAATTTATATCATAAATTATACATAGTTCTGACTTTAAAATAAGTATTGCATCGTTAAAAATTATCTGCACGTTGCTACATTGCAATTCGTCTCGCTTTCATTTTGACAAAGTTATTAATGACAATTTAGACATCCAATTATTTTACATCACCAAGTTCGATTGTCAGTAGAGATAGATTTAAGAATAAACTTTGATACATTCTATTCCGTAAATAGGATTTTATCATTTTTAATTTGCTGAACGTCCTTTCGCAAGTTGCTATATACTGTAGCATGCACAGTCAAATAAACTTTGTAAGGGATTAATTCGGAAAAATCGCTTTTCATGAAGCTGTATTTAATGAGTAAAGTGCGAAAAACATCTTTTAATGTTGACGTCTCATTGAACCTGTTACTATTTAACATTTTTAAGACATTTCTGTAGATTGTTCCTTACACTTTTCATACTCAAGTCTGTACTTTTTCGAATGTTTCCTTGTAGTGTACTGCAAAATGTACTGTAATTCATTATTCATCAGAAACGAAGTAGTGAACTTC
Organism: Belonocnema kinseyi; assembly: GCF_010883055.1. NCBI lineage: Eukaryota > Metazoa > Arthropoda > Insecta > Hymenoptera > Cynipidae > Belonocnema > Belonocnema kinseyi. The sequence continues at coordinate 16,218,013 of NC_046665.1, read as the reverse complement.
TATCGCAGTAATGATGATAAGTCGTATTTATAGGCAAAGGTGAAAAGTACTCTACATACGCATATTCATTATGACATAAAGAGTATTGAAAGGGCCTTGTCTAAATTGGGCAATAAATAGAACAATAATTAATTTGTAATTTTCTCCTGGACGCATGCGGATGAAAAAAATTATTTCAAATTTCATAGTACGGAATAATTCCAGACAGATGCGAACGTCTTTCGATTTCCGTTTTTTGTTAAATACAATCCGGATAAAAACGAAAGAATTTCGGATTCTAATTTACAAAAAAAATCAAGTTTTATACTCCGGACGAACTTCAGACAGACGCGGATTTAATTCGGATCCCATTTCTTATCAGATACAATTCGGGCGAAAACGGTTGAGGCACGGATTTCACTTGATAAAAATATAATTGCAAATTCTATAGTCCGTAATAATTCCAGACAGATAAGAAATCATTTCGGATTATGTTTTTGTTCAATACAATTCGGACGAAAGCGGATGAATTTCGGATTCCACATCACAAGAAATATAATTTCAGGCGTTATCCTCCGGACGAATTTTAGACAGGTGTGGACTGATTTCGGATCACATTTCTAGTCGGATGCAATCCGGACGAAAACGGATGAATTTCGGCTTCCGCCTGAAAAAACTAATTTCTGATTTTATACTACGGACCAAAAAACTGTCTACCACAAAGCTAATATGGAATTTGAAAGTACTAATCTTTCACTTTCAAACCTGCTTGGATTTATTAGGATATCTTTATTTTTCACCAAAATATTGTAATTTTTTATTTTAGCGTTTCAACCCATTCTCAGGGGTTTTCGAGGGTTCTCTTTGTATTGCCGGTGTCAGTTTTTTGTTATAACCCCTAGCAGATCCAATATGGCGGCCACAATTTAGGGCTTTAAAAAGGATCAAAGGATTCCGCACAAAATACCAACAAAAAAGCGTACAGTCGTTTGGAACCAAACTTTGCACATTGATAAAAAATAACAAATATGGAACCCGTGTCTTTTAATTACTACGGAAGCCGTTTCCTAGGAGTAGAAACCACTCCTAACAAGCGACAACCATGCTAACGCACCTGCCTCTGGGAACAATAAGTTTAGTCGCATATTTTTCTTGGAATAATGAAGTTCCATGTCACAAGTGGATTAACCCACCTACCTGCTAATCCACCTAAACCCAGAAATCACCACTACCAAATCATAAGCAGGCTAACCCACGTAACCCTGGGAGCAGCGAATTTAGTCGTTTACATTTCGTGAAATAATTGAATTCCACACTACAAGTGGGCTAAGATTGAAATGAAATTTTTCAATTTAGCTTATTAACCCATTATTGCCGAGATGGTATGTCATTGTCATTTGAAAATGCTATCTGAGGGGTTTTCGGGGGTACCTTTTCGATTGGCTCAGTTTTCTGTTATAACTCCTGGAAGAGCGAATATGGAAAACAGTTAGGGCTTTAAAAAAAACAAAGTTTGATATTATGATTCATTTAATATTGTAAATTTACTTAGGATTTCCCAGCTTACTCGTCCAGCCAGGCAAGGCAAGACTTACGATTGCCCAGCCAGTTAAGGCAAGACTTGGGATTGTCCAATTAAGCAAGGAAGTACTCAATACTTTCCAGTCAATTGAGGCAAGACTTTAGATTGCCCAGCCAATCAAGAAAAGACTTACGATTGCCCATTCAGTTAAGGCAAGACTTGGGATTGTCCAGCTACGCAAGGAAGTACTTAATATTTTCCAGCTATTTAAGGCAAGACTTTAGATTGCTCAGCCAATCAAAGAAAGACTGTAGATTGCCCAGCCAATCAAGGAAAGACTTTGAATTGCCCGGCCAATGAAGGCAAGACTTTGTATCGCCCAGCCAGTCAAGGTAAGACTTTGAATCCCCCAGTCAGTCAAGGCAAGACTTTGAATCGTCCAGCCAGTTAAGGCAAGACTTACGATTTCCCAGCCAGTTAAGGCAAGACTTACGATTGTTTGTCCAATGAAGATGAAACTAATTGCTTGTTTTCTTATGGAAACGTTCGCGCTTCATGTCAAACGATCGTTGAAGAGACTTTCGTTTGTGACTACTAGGGTCATTATCATTTCTTTGTAAAGACAAGTAATAGTCGGCCATCATTTTTACATTGCATCGACCTTGATAATTTTGCTCTTTTTGGTCAAAGTCAATAGATGAAATACAATAGATGTACAATAGTTCTAAGCTTTGGATCTCGATTGTTCCCTAAAAATGTCTGTACAACATCTTTGAAACTCAACCATGCATCCTTTTCAATAGATGTCATGGTTTTGATAAAGTCATCATCTTTGATAAGTTTTCTTATATCAGGTTCAACAAAAATATATTCCTTAACTTTGGTATCACTTGAATGCGGAAATGTACATCCGATATAATTGAAACATCCTCCTTCGGTGTTTAGGACTTTCACAAATTGCTTCGTTAACCCTAGTTTTATATGGAGTGGTGGTAATAATACTTTCTTTCTGTCAACAAGACTTTCATAAACAACATTATACTGATTAACTGTCCACTATAATCTGTCTTGCACGACTGTCCCAAAGGTAAAGAAAACAAGGGTATTTAATGTTTCCTGATTGTAAACCTATTATAAGGTTTATCATTTTGAAGTCACCACAAATGAGCCAATTATGGACATTGTATTTGATTTTTATCAGGAGTAATTGGTGGGTATCATAAGATTCTTTCAGTGTAGTTAAGTGACCTACTGGAATTGCAGCGTACTTATTTCCATGATGTAATAGTACTGCTTTAGACTTTCTGTAGACGAATCTATGAAAAGACGCCTATCCTCTGGCGTATATGAGTTTATTTTGTATAAATTAATGAGTCCTTCGATATTATTACAATATAAAATCCCACTGTCCATTGAAAAGTACTTGATAAACTTTATTATTTATTTCTGTAAACAGTTACTCTAGTGCCAGGTAACAATAGTTTCCTCTCTTTGAGTTTTGAAGCGCAAAAAACAGATTTATCTTTTGGAAGATCAAGATCACGTATAAAATCGTCTAATCCGTCTTGGTCAAAAAAATTAGGACTTTCATCATCTGATTCTTCCCAAGAAGAATCTTTAGTTGCATTAGGATCATCAGTATCCATTGATTCGTCAGTTGATCGGTCACGCTTGTTTTCAGAGTGATTTCTAATATCAATCTTGGCTGGTGTAAAACTTTTTACATCAGGGTAAATGATCTTCTCCGAATACTTTCTAGACAAACCTCCTGTTTTGCATAAGCAAAAGTAACAATCAGTATCATGATCTTTGGGCTCACGCCAAACAGGTGGTTGAATAACAGTCTGCGTCTTGGTACTTTCATCTTTCCAATTTGAAGAATTTAATCTAGAAGCGTGATAAATTGAGGTTGGTACCCAACGTTTATCCAAATTTTTCATTGAAGTCTCCTAACAGTTGAAGTATGACGTTTTCATCGAGTTATTAATTGATCGACGGTATTTCTCCGTTTCACACTTTCCACAAACGTGACAAAACGTGTTAACTTTCTTAGCCCAAGGAGTTCTTGAACTCATTTTTTTTCTTATAATGAACAGTAACGTGAAAGCGTCGCCTCCGCAGTCCTCCTCCGCGCAGTCCGTCTTCTTTTGTTTTAGCAATGTGCGAAGCTTGGTTCCAAACGACTGAACGCTATTTTGTTGGTATTTTGTGCGGGATCTTTTATTCTTTTTAAAGCCCTAAATTGTGGCCGCCATATTGGATCTTCAAGGGGTTAGAACAAAAAACTGATACCGGCAATAGAAAGGACACCCTCGAAAACCCCTGAGATAATATTTTGAAGAAAAAATACCGTACCGTCAGCAATAGAGAATGCATTGTATCAATCTGAACACCTCAGCGTTAATGGGTTGAAACGCTAAAATAAAAAATTACAATATTTTGGTCAAAAATAAAGATGTTCTAATAAATCCAAGCAAGTTTGAAGAGGAAGATTAGTACTTTCAAATTCCATATTAGCTTTTGTGGTAGACATTTTTCTTGTTCGGTTACATAACCTCAAAACAGCTAAAAACACGTTTTTTGCACATTTAGGTTAGGATATCTTTAAAACCTGACGTACAGGAGCAATTTTAAGCTCGGATTCGGATTCAGCGCATCAAAATCCTTCGGAAATGTTAGGTCTGGTCACTGTCTTTAAAATTTGTCGTCCTGTCTAATTTAAGATTTTATACTAGACATGACTTCAGGACAAGTGCGAACTAATTTTGGATTTACGTTTTTTGTTGATAGAATCCAGACAAAAACGGACGAATATCGGATTCTTCTTTACCAACAACAATTTCAAATTTTATAGTTTGGACGAATGCCGGAGAAAAAAATAATTTCTGGTTCTACAATTCGGACAGTTTCCGGACAAATACGAGTAGATTTCGGACATAAAACATTTGTACGGGTGGAACTCGGATGAAACAGGACAGATTCCAGACGTATTACGTACAAATTCCAGTCATATTACGGACAAATTCCAGACTACTGCGGATGAATTTATCTGGAATTTATCCTAAAGCTATCCGGGATTTTTAGCATGCATTTTTTAGCTGCATTAATCCATAAGAATACGTTTTTTCATTAGTTGAGAAGATTGGGGAATATTTCAGATATGTAAAAAAATAATCCAGACAATTTTAAATAAAATTTTGTTTATTTGAGAAGAGATTACATAATTTTAGGAAAAATTTAAACCAGTTTAGAAGATTGTTAGGTGCGCTTAAACCTTGCTAAAAAATTCGGACATATCTTTTTAACTAACTTAAATTATCCCTAAAATTGTCTTAAAATCTTCGAGATTTGTTTCTGGGCATTTTGGAAATATTATGTGATGTTTTAAAATCGTTTAAAGTATTCTCTTAAAATTGAACACTGTTGAAATCCGTGGAATTACACTGAAATCTATTAAAAACTACAGGGTTAAAAATTCTGAATTAAAAGTGATATTGAATGATTTTCAGTAGTAAATTTGGTCAAAAACTTCATGTCATGTTAATTCATCAAATTCGGTTTTGAAATATTTTTGGAAAAAGAAGTGTTTCAACAAATTATATTTGTTCAAATAATTAAAAAATGTTTAAGATATTACTTCGAATTTCTATAATTGCAACAATTATTTTAAAATGCACAATATATGAAACGGAAAATAAAATATAATTTTGCCACTGGCCTTAATGGGCCCCCTCACAGGAGGAGGCTTCCCCGCAATGCGGGGTTTCACGGAAGGGAAGTTACGCTACTGCTTTAAACTCCAATCATGGCAAATTTATCTCAGGTTGTGTAATAATGCCCAAACGGGTAAAACACTACAACTTCTTCTGGTCCTATCATTCGTCGGGGAGATCATTAATAGAGAGTGCGCGACTGGCGCGCCAGCCGCCCACTCCCGTGCATTGGATGTCACATGAGGGGGCGATGGTTGGAGCCCCCTCATGCTACCCCAGTGCTAAAAATGTTTTTCTTTGATGAATATATTATTTTTTAATTAAATTAATAAAATATTTATAACAAAGAAAAAAATTTTTACTGTTTAAAGTTTAAAAAAATTATTGTATGTGATACTTACAGTTTCCCCGGCTTTCTTTCCACGAAAATGAAAATTTTTAAAAACTAAATTCGGAGATCCTATAAAATATCATAACGGACGTCCCCGGATTTTTTTAAGGGATATAATAACAAAAAAATTTATTGTGCTAAATAAAAATTTTATGCATATGTATTATTTTGATGTTACGTCGTTTTTCGTCTCTGCCTTTCCGATAATCCGGAAATTATTGATGAAATAAACGTTTTTGATTGCCTGCAAACAAGGTTAGTCCCGGGAGATTAGTTACTATGTTTATTTGTAAGTCCAAAGTTTCCGGTCAAAAATATTGTGTAGTTTGGAAGTAACGCTTGGGTGAATTGTAACACACATAACCTCGAAATATACACGCACGTTGGTAGCAATATCAAACATTTTTTGATAAAAAAGAAAACACAAAAAAGTGTGTGGGGACGTCCGTTAGCATGTTCGCTATCATTTCCCAGATTTTGATGGCAAAATATTTCTCATCCTAGGAAAAAAGCCAGGGGAATCTAACACTGAAAAATCGATACTATTTCCTAAGCGCTATACAAATTACTCACATTTTGCTGAATTAAAACTTTTTTGAATTAAACTACAAAAAAAAGTGTGTGGGGACGTCCTTCAGCATGTTCGCTATCATTTCCCAAATTTTTAAGACAAAATATTTATTATTCTAGAAAAAAAAGCCGGAGGAACCTAAACCTGGTAAAATCGACAATTTTCTAAGTATCACATGCTGTTAAAATAAAGAGGAGTGAAAAAATGTATATTTCTGGAAAAGATATTTTAGTTGAAAATGTATATAGAAACTTTGAGAGAAATTATTTTTGATGTAAAACCTGCAAAGATTGTTTGGAAAATGTATTAGGTTCAAACAAAATTTGGGAATAATTTTTTCCGTTTGAGGCGCACGTGTTTTCATGTTAATTTGTCTACATTTTTTGTAGAATTATCTTAATTTTAAATTTAAAAAAAATAATTATTTAACACTTTAAATATTAAAACAAAATTTATTTGAAGGAAAATATTTTGTTGTATTCTGCAGAAATTAATAATATTACTTAAGAAACAATTTTATTTAGGGAATTTTATTATTTGGGAATTTTTGAATTCGGTAACATTATATTACATTTTATTTTTTCAGATATTTCAGCCGTTTTTATAGAAAATATGGAAAATATGCTGTAATTATAATTTCGACATCTGGATTTTGTCTATGTTTTCCTACTGTATTTTTTTTAATATGTATGAAAATCTTTGAAATCACAAGTTATGAAAATCTTTGAAATCACAAGTTATGAAAATAATCTTAATTACAAATTTAAAAGCTCGCTGTACATCCAATTTTTACTCTTGGTTCTTAGCGATTTTTTCCTAATACATTTCAGTCTCTGGTAAGCGGCGGTACATTTAGTAGGTATATCTCTCACAAAATAAGTGAGTAAAATCCGAAAAAATTGGGTAGAGTTTTTAAAACTCTTCCCAGGAAACAAGAACCGACAAAAATGGAGTCAGTTTGAAATTCGTATCTGCCATTTGCAGATTGAAAATGTAATCGGTTGGCCATATTTTTAATCGGTCGCCTGATCGCGGTGATTTAAATCTGCCATTCCACATTCGTTAAAATGCTTAGTGAATAAAGTTGAATGAGACTGACTTACCTGAAATAATTCCTATGGGCATTCTACGATTCATCAATGTGCACATGAATGGGTTGAGATCAATATGAAATGGAGTTCTTATAAGATCACAACGAGTAGTAGTGAAAATGCGATGCACACACAACAATTTCCCGTAAGCGTGAATATGCCAATTGTATGTCACCTCAGGTTATGTTTAACTGAGTAGAATATGCAGATTAAAATTTTAAAGAACTAATTCTTTCGAAAGAGAAGTATGAAATAATACATTTGATTAGGACAATTATGATTAAACAAAAAGTAAAGAAATTCCAGTTAAATAATATTATTATATATTATAATTGATGCGACAATTCATTTTTAAATTTAATGATTATTTAGTTGTAACTGTCTTTTTAAAATGGGTTTCAAAAATTATTTTTTGCAAGAATTATAAGATTCATACTGAATTAAGCGTCAGTAAAATTCAATTTATTCAGTGCACATGCTAATGGCTGCAAGGAGTCCAAGTATTAGAAAAAAACTCTGCAATTATCTCATATCCACTTGAATCACAAACATCCAAATGTTTTCAAATTCAATACCCGCATTTTTGTTCAAGGTAATTTCTATAAAATAACATGAGAGTGATAGTTTTTGTGAATTTAAAATTTATATCAGGTAAATGTGAAGTTTCATATAACCTACAGATTGTGACTTATTTACTTTTTTACTTTCAGTGGTAACGAGAATTTATAGACGTAAATTAAAAGAAAAAATTCAGTTTTTGTTGCGTCAAATATATAAATAAATTTTCAATATTCATATGTGTGATGCAAATATGTGAAAAACAATATTTAACAAAATATTAAAATTCTTGAAAATAACTATTTTATAATTGAACGTAGACTTTTAATCAATAATTTTAATTATTCGAATTAAATTTGTTTAATTTAAATCAATCATTTTTTATCAGAACTATTGTTCCTCTATTGGTTAATGCTGATTCATAACCCCTACTGAATGTGTATGAGGCAAAAATTACGTGGCTGATTTAAAAAGCCGGTTTCCCATTCGAGACTTACTCTAATCTATAGCAAAGATATGATAAACGTAAATGCGGTGCAGGCTTAGTTACCCGCGACAAATATAGACAGCGCGTCTGGCGAAAATTGTCAGTTCCTCTCTACCCACCGCAACCCGTAGATAGCACCATATCTAAGTAGGCCCCTGGATGCGCACTTAGGTAACTTAGCTCGGACAAGAACAATGTAAATTGAAAGTAAGTTCACAATAAAATTTTTTTTTACACTTATAACTTTGCAAAACATGGTTACGTCATGGTTTTCGAACAGTTTTGTGTCGAAATGTATGGAAAATATTGTTAATAAAAACAACAATAAAAAATTAATTTGTAAATAACAGAGATTTTTAAGGTAGAACATTTTTAAGTCTATTTAAGAAAAAAACGGTAAAAAATGTGCAAAGAGTGCGGAAACCAAGGCCATTATTTGCATCTGTTAGCACCTGTCATCTTCTAAAAAATGCTTAAAAATTCGGCGAAACTCACGGAGATGATGTTCCAGATGCAAAATTAGTGCACGAATCAGTAGAAGAGCGCAGTACTGAGCAGCTAAAACGATTTCCTAAATGTAGAAAACCACCCTTAAAAGGAAAAAAATGTGATTTAGTGGAAAGGTTAGTTGAGGTTTTGTATGGCAGGTATAAATATTTTCTTTTATACAAGATTTGCAGTTCAGAACTTTGTTTGAGTAAATATTTAATATTCATACAAATATAAAATACCAGAATGTTATATTTTCTACTTCTATTTTTCAAGTTTAGACAATAAAAAGCCATTTGTTAGTGATTTCCTGGTATAAGGAATGTACTAACAAATTTTTCTTTTTTCGTATAAACTGGTTATAAATACATAAATATAATAGTTTTGCGTTCTCAAGTAAAAGTATTAAATAGATTTTATTTTTATCAAAAAATTTAGGAGATTCGAAACCCTGATAACAATGCTTCAGTTAATATGTAAGCAAATGTTAGCAAAGAAAGAAAGTATTAATAACTGCCAAACACAACCTAAACTAACCTTTCTACTGAATCACTTTTTTCCTTTTAAAGATCGTTTCCTATATTTTATCCATCGTTTAACCTGTTTAACGCTGCGCTCTTCCACCGATTTGTGCACTAATTTTGCTCCTGGAATATCATCTTCCGTGATTTTTTCCGGATTTTTAAACATTTTTTCGAAGACGACAGATGTCAACAAATGTAAATTACAATTTTCGTTGCAGTTATTCAAAAGCGTTTGATTCCCATATTTTATTCAATAAGTAAAACAACAGATTTTGTCAATAACTAATTACGTTCAACCTGCAGATATTCGCTTTATTTAATTAATTAAGATTGAAGTACAAAACGATTTTGACACTTGTCAAACGTCAAATATCACTCACGTACCGCTACATTAGTGAAAACTAACTTCAATTTTTAAGAAAGTACTTATGCACGTCCCGAATGTATTTATGAACAATTTTAATGTTGTGTTACATTGTTTTCAATTCGTAACTAATTATTGATTTGAAATGCGCGGTGCATTGTATGCTAGAGTTTATATAATTATATTCCCTAAGACTACATAATAAACGTCCTTACTGTATATAGCTGCTTTCTCCAGTCTCCAACGTGCTGAGTATATCTATTTTCTATATGCTACTACTATCAATGTTCTGACTATATCTATTCTCGTCAGCTTACAACTTGTTGACACAATATTTGCTCTACATTTATTAAGAGCTTATTATTATGATCATGCAAATATACAAATAAATATATTAAAATATACACTTTTAAAAATAATATTAAATATAATATACCCTTGTGTATTAAAATTAAGATATAAAGCATATAAAATCGCCATTAAGGGCGACTATGTTAAATTTCATATACATTCATGTTAATCACTTATAAATAAAAACCATATAATTCCATTTTTCACAAATTCAAAATAAATTTAGCAGTCATTTTCAATTTTAAATAATAAAACATCATACCTTCTTACTTTTAATGAGAAATGAAATTGCATTTCAAGTCGAAAAGTTAAATTAAGCAATTACATAACAGACCTAACCTACAATTAACTGTCCTCGCCTTAAATTTTGACCATTTTGAGCGAAATTAGGAAGAAGTTTTACCCGTACATTACACTTTTATAATAAATAACAATTTAGTTAACCAATTCTAGATTATCAATTTAATTGAGAATATTTGACAAGATTTAAAGAAATTAAAGCACGTTAAGTTTTTACGCGCATTGCTATACTGACCTGTATATTAAATTATATGTATGAATTCACTACACCAATTTATGTTACATTTCAGTAGCGGTAGTGCATATTTGCTTCACACGCATGTATATTACTCCTCACACAGATTTTTGTAACAGTGTATATACGTCACGGGACGTGACACCTCCCCCCTAAGTCGAACGCCGGTTGAAGCATCCAGGTGGCGCTTCAGAGTCCCACATGGTGCGAACGTCCGCGTTCGAACGTATGGTAGAAGGGTCGTTATAAATACAAGATTAAAGAAATAGGCATAATTATTCCATATGTGTAATTTTTATATTTATAAAAAGAACGTATACAACTACGGATAATACAAAATTATATTTTAATGCCTTCAAATGCAAAATAACATGCTATATCTATAATTTCTACGTGGACGGAAACAATATGGAGCTAAATGTCCTTTCTCATAACATTCTGCACATGCGTTCAACAATTTGTAAAGGTTTATTTTGTTTGTACAAACTTGAGCATCGGCAATTATGTGCACATTTGGATTATCATTAATTTCGACTGCTAACTGAGTATACTTTTCTTCGCAAGATATAAATTTTGCTGCTAACATTTCTAACATTTAGCGGATAGCATTTTGTCTCGCATCTTTTTTTGTAGATGCAGGTTGACCTTTCTACACAAATTTTACATTATTTTTATGAATTATGCATTTTGCCGCAAATGGTGGCAATTCGGCGTGGTGACCTAATGTCTTAACAATGAAAATAGGTTTCGAAAAATCGTATTCGTATACTATAAGTAACATCTTATAAAGAAGAACAAAAATTATATAGCTTCCTATTAGAAAAATGATTTTTACATTGACAACAGTAATTATTTTGCAAGTACCATCCTTCTAATATTATAGAGAAAGATACGAAAAAAACACGATTAGACGTCTGTATAGGCAGGTAGACGAAATTGCCTATTGAGGGCTACAAGAAATAAAACCAAATACGTGGTATGGTCCAGGATGGATTCTCTGCATAGAGGATTATAAAAACTGAGTTTAGGTCCTTGAAAAGTCAAGGTGGATTAGGTATAGGAATAATTACCATGAAAATTAAATTGTTCGTAACTATAAAATGTTTAATTTTTGAAAACGGAAAAATGTTAAAGAAAAAGAAGTAGAGAGATTTAGATTAAAATTTAAGAAAGAGTGGAGGGTCCATGAATTTGTAGCTGTATTTGTGAGGGCTTCTAAAAGTTGTAAAAGAGAGGTATATGAGTCAATAGTCTTTTCTAAATCTTTTGTTAGATTTTCAAAAGCAGCATTACTAAACTTGGCATTAAACTCGATTATATCGTTAATGTCTTCTCTCTTGACACGATTTTAGAATATATTTCTTATTTTTAGAGAGATCTGCTTAGGAATAAGAAATAAATTATCTTTGCGTGGATAAAGACAAGCATTTTGATTTTTGTCGAATTATTTTAAATGTGCTCTGAACTTTTCTAAAAATAGATCTTCTTTCAATGAGGAACTACGATTATTATATGTTTGATTAGAAATTTACGAAATTCCTTAAAGAAAATAAGTAATTGATTTGATATTAATTTTATGGCGACTCGCATTCCAACGTCATATGTTTCTGTTAATCCCACGATAAGTTTGATATAGTTTTAAATTATCTGATGTTTGAAATATAATAATTCGAACACGTCTAGATAAGACAAAAACTGATATTTTTCAGAAAGGATTTGGATATCAATAATAGGCTCAAGATGAATGTCTATAGAGTTCGAAAAAATAGAATCGATATACGAGGTTGGCGCATCAAATGGGGTTACTAGGAATAATATCAAGAAGATTCCAGGTGAAAGTTAGATTTTTCAATCCTTATGCTTCCCGGAAGCCTGTAAGAAGAAAACAATAGTTAGTGTAGAAAATGGTTTTAGCTTAGAATATTATATCTCTATGTGTGTGTATGTTTCTAAGGTTTTTCGCCGATTTATGAATATCACTGCCATCCCTTATGAAAATTTCCATGTGAAATAAATATGGCCATTACATAAGCAGATCAATTTGATGCATAAAAATCATGATAAGAGAGCCTATACGTTGAAATGGATGAGATCCATCTGAAATTTTAAAATGATATGGGCTTTTGGTTTAATTATTATTATTAACGGTTTAACATTTTATACGTGAACGCTAAAGTCTATTGACGTGTACTAGGCAGTCTGATAAGTACCTGAAAATTCTAAGAGATAGCATTCGTATTCACTAATGTGAATCATTTTCTTCGAGCTTGATCCTTCAAATGACGCCTGTCAAAACTTCAGCCATTTATGTTTACGCATTTACAAGTTACAGCACTGAGAAGCGACTAACCTCCG
>NC_046665.1:16197139-16204983 GCF_010883055.1 Belonocnema kinseyi | reverse complement strand
AAAGTGCTCCGAAGCGTCCAAAAACGCGACAATGGGTCGGAAAGGTTATGGCCTCCGTATTTTGGGATGCACATGGCATAATATTCGTGGACTATCTTGAAACAGGTAAAACCATAAACGGAACATACTATTCATCATTATTGGACCGATTGAAAATCGAAATCGCCGAAAAACGACCGCATTTGAAGAAGAAGAAAAAACCGCTTTATCATCACGACAATGCGCCTGTTCATTCATGCTTAGTTGCACAAGCAAAATTGCATGAAATCGGCTTCGAATTGGTTCTTCAGCCACCGTATTCACCAGACCTGGCCCCCAGCGACTATTACTTGTTCCCTCAGCTGAAGAGATGGCTTACCGGTAAGCGTTTTTACTCAAATGAGGAGCTCATAGCTGAAACTGAGGCGTATTTTGGAGACCTTCCGATCGAGTACTTTTCGGACGGTATCAAAAAGTTAAAAAATCGTTGGAATCGCTGTATCGACCTAAAAGGAGAGTATGTTGGAAAATAAAACCGACTTTGGCCAAAAAAACGTCTTCGCGTTTCATTTTTCAGGGACTTATCAGACTGTCTAGTACTACTAACAGTTTGCCCTTTATGTCAATTTTCACGTTTCTTTTTCCTAATTTTTCTATGCCTTCGTGAAGTCCTTTATATTGATCATTAAATTTTGTCTTATCTTCCTTTCTAATTAATAAAAATACGTTATCTTCAGTTTTTATTTCTAATGGATTAACTTTTCAATCGTGATATATTTTTGACCTTTTTTTAGCCGCAATTAAATTATGTCTCGCTTGAGTTCTGTGTTCTGTAATATAATTTTATTATAAAATTTGTTACGTAATCTTCGTGAGTTTGCAATTTTTCTTGTTTTGATAGAGTTTCATTTGATGGTTGACGAGCTAATTTTCCAAAAACTAATTTATATGGCGTAAATATTTGTACCTTCGTGGACACTTGTGTTATAAGAAAACATGGCTAATTCAAGCCAATCATCCCATTTCGAAGTTTTTGAAACAAATGGTTTAAGATATTCTGATAACACGTGGTGTGATCGTTCAAAAGACCCGTTTTATTGTGGATGAAATGCTTTTGTTTTAAATTGTTTAATTCTAAAACGTTTTGCTATTCTTTTAATTTAAATTACTTCGAAAATTTGAACCTTCGTCCGTCAAAACTGCTCTCGGGGAAACGTAAATGCATATACATTTTTTAACAAAAATATCAGCTACTTTTGAAGCTTTTGCGCCTGAAGTTGCTAGAGCTAAAGCATATTTTAAAAAATTTTCTTGAATGGTTAAGATATTTACGTTGCCTAATGTTGTTTGGGGAAGTGGGCCAACTATTTCCATTGAAATTTTTTTCAAATGCGCTTCTAGGCGTGCCCGTTATTATCATGGGATTTTTAGTTTTTACTCGAACTAATTTTTTATTTTGACACTGTAAGCACTGTTGTAAATATTTCTGAATATCAATTTTCATATTCTGCCAATAATAATTCTGACGAGCTCGATTATAAGTTTTTGTAACTCATTTATGACCTTCTAAAGCTAAAGAATGTGCCTCTTCAAGTAATTGAGTTCGCTGTTCATTCGTTGGATATTGAACTATTCCTGTACATATAATAATTTTTGTAGAAGAATCGGAAAAACTTAAAATTAAAATTTCATGTATTTCATTCCAACCTATGTGATTAACTTGTGAAGTGTTTGCGGTACTAATGGATCGTAAATTCAGTCTCGCTGATATTGAATGTAAAGAAAGTATTGTAAGTTTAATACTGTTTAAAATGTCTGACAAATTATCTTTAAAATCAGCTTCAATCGGAAGGGCTAAATGATACTGCTGTTCTTTCCTTATTTCTTTAGCATTTCTCTTCTCGAATTGACCGAACTTAGGTAAAATACCACGTCTTGACAAAGCTCTTGATCCATTATTTCGTGGAGAACCGTCAGTTGCAACAAAGTAAGCGTAATTATCTTTTCGCATTGTTAATTGATCACGACATTCAACCTCAGCACCCATTGGAGGAAGAGCGTTGGGGTTTTCCTGGTTCTGCGTATAATTTTGAGAGCTTTGTTGTCCGTTTTGACTTTGTAAATGCCTATTCTTTTTATAACAATCTCTAGCGATATAACCAGGGTTATTACAAAAATTGCAAATAATTTTAGATTCTTGGGTCGGATATCGATGAGTCTGCTGATTATTTTTATTTTCAAAATTTTTTCCCTTTCGATTTTGTCCAGGCTCAAAATTCTGATTTTGTCTAGGTCTAAAATTTTGTTTTTGCCCGAATATAAAATTTGGATTTTGCCTGTTTCCGAAGTTTTGATTCTTTTGATATCCAAAGTTTTTATTTTGTTGGGTACCGAAATTTTGATTTGGTTCAGGTCTAAAATTTTTAATTTGTCCTGGTTTAAAGTTTTTATTCTGTCGTTCAAAATATGGATTTTGTGCAGAATTCCATTTACTGTAATTATTAAAGTTTGCTTCAGGCTTATTTTCTAAAAATTAGTTTTGAATTAAACGATTTTCGGAAAATATCTGTTTTCGACAGTTCTCGAGATAATAAAGTTTTTCGGTCATATGTTCTGGTCTTCCACAAATTAAATATGACATTATAATGACCTGAGAAACATTACATTTATTATTTTTTGTAATAACTCGCGAATCTGATTCTTTTTTTAAAGATTTTT
This sequence comes from Belonocnema kinseyi, assembly GCF_010883055.1. Taxonomy (NCBI): domain Eukaryota; kingdom Metazoa; phylum Arthropoda; class Insecta; order Hymenoptera; family Cynipidae; genus Belonocnema; species Belonocnema kinseyi. The sequence continues at coordinate 16,202,286 of NC_046665.1, read as the reverse complement.
TTGTCTTCTTTTTTCGCAATTCTGAACAGGCATTCAACTTTCTTTCAATTTGTAGAGCCTTGTTGATAAGAGTTTTAAAAGTTTCACCTACATTATCTTTTAATCTTATTTCTATTTCTGGACGTAATCGCCTTTTAACACATTTATTGACATTATATTCTAAATTTGCTTTGAATGTATCATCTGTGGCACCATCATTGCCTAATTTATTCACGTCCTCGATCCTATTCGCTAATTCCTTTATTCGCGCAACAAATGATATTACGTTCTCTTTATTTTTGCTGGGGCATAACACCTTTTTCAATTTTTAAATTAATTCATCTAATGTTCGACAAGTGTTTCCAAACATGCATTTTCGCACTTCCCCGGTTAATTTACTTCTAACTAATCTAGCAAGATTCTCATGAGCCTGTGTAGGAATTATGGCTTTTGCCTCTGTACATCATTCTATAAAATGGGCCAAAGGGATTTTTTTATCAATTATTTTATTTTTGCGAACTTTTTTGTGAGTTAAAAAGAATACAATTCACTTTTTCAACAACAACAAATTCTGTTGGGAATTCTCAAATTCTGTAATATTATAAATTGTCGAGAATTTCGGAAATTTTTACAGTGATGGGAATTTTATTTTTTGGAAGAAGCGACTGAAAAATACCGAAAAATAAAATTCATGACATTGTAAAATTCGCGAATTGCACAAGTCTTGAATAATGAAATTCTGGAAATTATCAAAACGCCGAAATTTAGAACTCGAATGGAGAAATTCACGAAACATAAAGTTCCCGACAGTAAGATATTACCGCATTTAAAAATTCCCCACAGAAAATTGCTGAATTATAAAATATACAAACTAGAAAATTTCTGAATTTAAACAATATTTTAATAAAATTATTTAATTATTGTATTTTTAAGAAATAATTAATATTGATCCAAAATTCTTTTCTTCATGTTCAAATTCGGGAACTCAATAATTCGGGTATTTTTTACTTTGGACATTTTCCGTCGGAAATTTTCCAATTCGATCGTCGGAGATTCCATTTTTGGTGATTTTTCATTCATCGCTTTCGGAACTTTTTCAGTTGTCCCATATTTTTATACTCTCTCTTAAAATTATGTCATTTTTTAACATTAAAAGTCAAAATTTAATTTTGAAATCATCAAAAGTATTCATTTTCTTTTAAATTATTCCAAATCTTTTAAAATGATTTTTGAAATTTTTCGGAAACTTTAAATATCTTTTAAATGTATTTCAATTTTTTCTAACATTTTTGTAAAAACCTGCATACAAAACTGTTTCAAGAGCTTCCAGATTTTTTTCCAATTTTGTAAATATTTTGAAATTTTTTGGAATATTTTTAAACATTCTCTTTGAGTTATGGACTTTTTCAAAATATAAAATTATTTTAAATCTTCCTAGAAATCTTTAAAAAAAAATTTATTCTTTCAAGATTCTTAAGCTCAATTTATTTCATTAATTTGAAATATTCAAAAACCTACGGCTTATTTGATTATTTCTAAATTAAACATTCTTAAATTATTCTATAAAAATCAAAATAAAATACTTTCAAATTACAAATAACAAAGTAGAAAAATTATAACTGTAACATTCAAAGTTTAAATTTATCACTTTGAAATGGTGAAAATTCATTTCTTCCTTGTTTACCATTGAAAATGGTTGTTTTTGTTTAATTTCCAAATTGAATAGGTTAAAAATTGAATATTTTATACTGAAATAATGCTTCAATTAGATTTTGAAATTGAATAAAGTTGTTCATTAAAGAATCTATTGATTTGAAGTGATTTTTAAATTGAACATTGTTTATGAAGACTCAATCGAGCGTTTACACTTGTGTCGCTATTTTCAATTTTTTACTACGTTCAATTTTTAAATTCACATTCTTTTCGCGATTTTACCTGGTCGCGAGTCTGGCTCGTTGGCAATTTTTTATTTTAAGGTCATGTGACGAGAGGGTCACGTGACCAAGCCTTGTCCTCAATTTTTCTTTCCCAACTTACGTCTAAACGAAATGAGAGATCGCTCTGAAAGTTTGGGAAATAAAAGAGGAGGTAATAAAGTCCATGTCTCTGCTTTGTTCCGGTAGAAATTTAGTAAAAAAAAATTTGAAGAAAATACAAGTGGAAGCTGGATCGGTACTTTTCTTTCCCAACTTACGTCCATACGAAATGAGATATCATATTAAAAATTTGGCACGCTAAATAGAAGGCATGCAGGCATGTTGCTCTGGTCCCAAATAATTAGAATTGTGAAAAAAGATTTTTAAAATTACTATTTTGGAGCAATACTTACCACTCTGTAAATCCCTGGAAGCAATTTTCAAAGTTGTAATGGGCTAGTTATAAGATTTATATTTATCAAATTGGGCCAAAACAACAAAAATCGCTCACGAACGTTATGCACAAATAATACAAAAACTAATGTTTGCACTTGAAATGCAAATAAACAAATTTGGTCTGACATACGTATCACCTGTGTGTCAAAGCAGCACTATTCCAGCGAGTAGACAACTTCGAACTTCTACGGGTCTGTGAGTAAAACAGATTGCATGATTACCGACAAAGAAAGCTAGAAGTCAAACTTCTGCTGTAAAGCCTAAATGTGCCCGTCGATAATCATTATTTTAATAAATAAACTTTGTTCTTCTCCTAACCCTTTCCAGGGCCAAAAATGATCCTTAGTTTTTATTAACACTGCCCGAAAAGAATTTCCTCGTTATTTAAACTCTTATTTTTTAATATGGGTGAAAGAATATTGATCTTAGGGCTGACTTGATCAGCTGTGATACTCGTTACATGGCCTTAAGAAATGTATGTAAAAATTATAATATTTTCATTTTTCTTTAATAAAATTGTTGCAATGAAAGCGCTTTGAAGAGTTTTTTTTAACGTTCGGGGAATAAAATGAATATTTATAGGTCGGCCAAGGTTTGTTTTCTTTACAAAATTTCGCTTACGCCTAATTTTTTCCAGTTGTTTTTATTATAGTACAATTCAGGTTTGTATCTATATCTCCCTTATAGAGATTGAGAACTTATTTTGGTCTTACGTTCAATATATATGTTTATTCAATCAAACCTTAAATAAATCGACGTTTCGACCCGTCTTTGAGTCTTCCTCAAGATTTTAAAATGATTACAAAATTGTCTGTAAAAACATACATTTTTGATAAAATTTAATTCTTACATCTAATAATAATTTCACACTAAATACAAATTTATTTTACTTATTTTATACTTTACTTTACTTATTTCATTTTTTTAATCTCCGACTACAATAACTTTAAAAAATAGTGTAGACTAGTAGTTCTCCTCTTTCTGTTTAAAGAGGACGACTACATCAGATAAAAATGTTAAAAAGAACATTTTAAACAGTTCTACTTGACATACCGTGTTGTTTTGTGTGTTTAATGTCATCGAACGCTTTGTTTCACGTAACGATTTTAATCCATATATTTATTGTATTTAGTGTGAAATTATTATTGGATGTAAGAATTGAATTTTATCAAGAATGTATGTTTTTACAGACACTTTTGTAATGATTTTAAAATCTTAAGGAAGACCTAAAGACTCGTCGAAACGTTGATTTATTTAATGTGTGATTGAATAAATATATACATTGAACGTATGACGAAAATAAGTTCTCAATCTCTATAAGGGAGATATATACACATCTTTAAAAAAAGGTTGAAAGAAAGGACAAACAAAAATCCTAAAACTTCTGTCTAGAATTTTTGGAATTACAATCAGGTTTGTATCTTTGGGCGAAGAAATTCGTTCTATAGTTTGACAAATATTCTTTATAAATCAATATTTTTCACAGAAAATTACCCTGAGTGACCTTTAATTATGATTTTTCAAACGTGAAAACCCCAGATTTTAAGGTTTTCTTTGAAAAACAAAATCAGGAACAAGCACTTTCAACAAAACAGACCTTCGGGGAACATTAAATATATATATTTTAAAGTTGGCAAAAATCAGGCGCTATTTTCTGTTTAAAAAAATAATTTGTGGGTGTGCCCAATTATCAAGAAAAAAAATGAATTAATAAAACTTGAAAAAGCACCCTCTTTAATAGCTTTTTAAACTAAACCTTTGTTGAGTTATTTCAGGCGCTTCGAATCTTTAATAGTCCCACTTTCAAATGTATCTGAAGTTATATGATGTTAATTGTTCTGAAATAATGATTCACGTATTAAAGGATGTTTATTTATCATCCTGTAACTTTAGATGATATTACTTTCTAACTAAATAATTTGAAATGTTTCAATTTGAAATTATCCAACAATTTCAATTAAGTAATTCTTACATATTTAAATACCTTTAAATCTCGAATTATTCAATATACTGAGCACTATAAATTTAAAATGTCTTAACTATTAAGACTTTACATATATTTGGAATTGCTGCTCTGTAGACTAAATAGCATTTATTCTTTTATTAAGAAATTATAACCAAAAGTGTTTAAAAAAGTTTTCAAACGAGTTTTAAAAAGCTTAAAAAAAGGCCAGACGTTTCAATAGTTAAATATATATAATAGAACCGCTTCAAATTGGAAATAAGTCTACGTTTTCATGTTTGACCTACAATAATTGAATTTTAAAAGTTATAAATTACAATTGTGAAAAAAAATAAATTTTAATTAATTTATATTTAAAACCAAATAACTTTTCATATTTCAATCTGAAGGCAGCTGAATACATTGGATTTAAACTTTTTACCTTTTTCACGCTGTAGCAATTTCGAATCCCAGAATAAGTTATTTTTGACCTAACCTATAACTTGTAATGAAAATTGTGAAAATTCATACAATAAGCCTGTATGCTGAAAATGTCTTCACGACATCATTACGACATCTTTACGATAACTTTACGACATCCTATGTCCATGTCGTTAAGTCTTCTTTCAGATATCGTAAATATGTCGTATGATTAATTTACCCCCGTTCATCAGTGACCAAAATGCATTAGGAAAAAATCACCAAGACCCAAGGACAAAAATTGGATGTAAAGCGAATGTTTAAATTTTTAATTGAGATTATCTTTATAACTTGTGATTTCCAAAATTTGTACACATTTTTTAAAATAAATAATGTAGGAAAAACAGGAGTTGATCCACAATGGTGGCGAAACG
>NC_046665.1:16184589-16197039 GCF_010883055.1 Belonocnema kinseyi | reverse complement strand
AAGGAAAAACACCGTCAAGATTCAGATGTCGAAATTATAATTACAGCAAATTTTTTGTACTTTTACAAGGACGCTCGAATTACATGGAAAAATAAAATTCCCGATTCGGTACAAGTCGAATTTTTCGAAAAAACTTTTTCTACAATTTTTGGGTGGGGTCCGAGTAGCGTAAACCGACGATTTTGTTCATACTATGTATATTTATATATCTCTATTGGTTTCAATTTGGTACCTACTCACGCTCTTCACCACGGGAAGGTCATAGAAATAATGTAATATCATACCCCTGCCCCTTTTCCAACGTCTCGTGGGGGTGGGAAGGCACCCCCTTGATAGGTCTCAGAAACAATATAAGGTCACACCCCTGCCCCTATTCCAAAGTCCCGTGGAGCGGGAAGGCATCCCCGTTACAGGTCACAGAAATAATATAAAGTCATATCCCTGCCCCTTTTCCAATGTCCCGTGGTCAATTTACTGATCCGAAAAGATCGGACAACGATCTGTCGCGACTCACTGTTGCTTGCACACTGTTTTTCTCAAGGGACAAGGCTATCATCACACACTCAAACTGAGAAATCACGTGACTTCAAACAGTCCTTTAAATAATAAGGAAACTGGAAATAGCTTTGAAATAGGCGATGTCAATCAATTGTGAATCATTTTCAATCGTAGAAAATCTTATAAAAACAAAATATCACAACTTCAAACATACCGCCCGCCTCGTGAGTGATTTCGCTCATTCCTTTCGCTCAGACTGGTAACAGACAAATCTGAGTAATCGGACGTTCGTATTCCGAACTGGCAGTTTTTACGCGAACAGAAGTATTAAATCGTCCTTACCCTTGTAGCGTTTAATTATACGGCCTAACAACCATCTAGAAGGCGTTAGCGAATCAATTTTTTACAAAAACGATATCACCATCCATTTAAACGATTTTCCGAAGTAGATTCCAATGAGGGTTCTGAAATGCTGGTCAAAGACACTCCAAACAGAAAATGTCCAGGTGTAAGATAGGCAAAGTCTTCAGGATCATTTGAAAGAGGGGCAGCAGGACGGGAATTGAGGCAAGCTTCTAAATGCGGGTAAGTCCCCCATAAGTTGTTGAGACAAAGCCGCTCTCTCACGTGTGCTCTCCAGGCAACCGTTGATCAGTCATTCAACCAATGAGCGAGCTCCTGAAACCCAGTAACACTGCCTGAGCGTATGTAAAGTTAATTGCTGATCACCGTGTAAATATCGAAGGTGAGCATGCGTGGCGAAAAGCTCACTTATGTGGTGACGCACAAAATGATAGGATGCTTCGCATCAAAACTGATAGGAGCATGCCTGGAAACATTTAATCGAAAATATAACAGCAGGTTGGATTTCAATCGCATTAAGAGAAATGGTTGAAAATTAAGGTTTAGGCTTATTAAGTTTTGAGTGCTTGAATACGAAGCCATCAATAAACCTTTTACAATAGGCCGTTACGCGAAGCAATCTTGGCCAAGATGAGAATTTAAGCATCAAGTTAAATGGGCTTTTGATCACACTCAAAATGTGATGACGCTCTAGTAACCGCTGTTATAAATTTGGTTGCGAGGGGGCTGCGTGACGATATTTAGGCCATTTTGAGGAATGCAAAATTAACCAAGGTGAGCTTTGCCACTATGAGGAATGTCTTATCAATTTTTCAGACGTGAGTCCCCGAGTAGCGCAGTCGGCTGGATTATTTTTAGCAGAAATGTATCGCCATTTCGCGCGAGGTATGAGCACATGAATTAGGGAAATTCTATTGGCGACAAACACAGGCCAATTGGAAGGATGTTTTCCTAGCCAAGCTAAAACTGTTACAGAATCAGCGTGACAGTACAAAGGTATTTTATCCAATGACATAGTTTCCATGACAAACTTAAGTTTCTTACTTACCAATGCAGCTCCACACAACTCTAAATGAGGAATTGATACATATTTAACAGGAGCTACTTTAGATTTAGCTATTAGTGGACAAACATGAGCCTCCTTTATATCTTCATAAAGAATTCTAATGTAAAAGGAAGCTTAATAAGCTTTTGACGAAGCGTCAAAAAAGCCATGCAGCTCGAATTCAGAGTTTGTTTACAGTTGTCGTGTCCATATGGGGATTTCAAGTGCTTCTAATTTTTCCAGAGAACCATGAAAGCTCGAATTCAGAGTTTGTCTGCAGTTGTTGTGTCCATATGGGGACTTCAAGTGCTTCAAATTTTTCCAGAGAACCATGACAATTTAACCATTGAATTTCAAGATCATCAGGTAGTCTGTCGTCCCAGTCGAGTTTATGCAGCCAAAGTTCCTGCATTAAAATTTTTGCCACTATTATGACGAGAGTTATCTAACCCATAGGATCATACAACTTGGCTATTAATGAAAGAACAATCCGTTTTCTTGGATTTTCGACTAAAGAAGTCACTTTAGAAAGGAATGAATCAGAATCAGGATCCCAAAATAAACCTAGAACCTTCAGCTGAGCATCCTCCGCTAACGGAAATTCGATAGCACGTTCGTGTTCTCCCGAGGGACAATCTTCTAACAGTTCGCGTTCATTTGTGGCCCATTATAGAAAATGGAAAACGCCAGCTTCTAATAACAGTGTTTCTTGAGCTTTCACCTGTTTAGCCTCAATCTCACTATCTGCACCAAACAAAACATCATCGACATAAATATTATTTTCAAATATAGTTTGGGCTAAAGAAAATCTATTTCCTTCATCATAAGCTAACTGCTTAACCACTTTCTTAGCCAAATGAGGAGCACAGGCAGTACCGTACGTAATGGTTAAAAGTATATAAGCGATGAGCCTTTTATCAGGAGAAGTCCAGACAATTATTTGATAGTCGGAATCCCGAGGGTCAACTAGAATTTGCCTAAGCATTTTTTCAATGTCAGCCATATAAACAAAGCGATGTGATCTCTAATTCATAATGATTGAAACTAATTCATTCAGAATCTTAAGACCGATGTGAAGATGAAAATTCCTGGAAGAATTATTGGAAGTTTAACTGGAAGCGTTGAAAACAGCCCTGAACTTAGTAGTGAAACTACTTTCTCTTAAAATAGGATGATGAGGCATATACACAGTTTGTGGAAAACTATCGAATTTCTTTTCTTAAAATAGTTCCATGTGTGCAAGGCTTTCATATTCTGATAAGAAACTGGAGAAATGTAACAATAATTCCGATTTCTCCGATAAACGATGAAGTACTTTATTCAAAACGATCTTAGCTCTCTCCAGAGATGCACCTATTTTTATGGGAGGACCGTTTTTAAAATGTAAGCGTATCATGTAACGTCCGTCTTATGTTCGTTGGTAATTCGTGGCGAAATGCTCATCACAAAACATTTCGTCATCTATGAAAGTATTTTTTAAGGGAACTTCCTCCTACTCCAAGAACCTTCCTAAGACTTCATGCAAGACTGTTGCTGAAATAGCCTGATGTGCTGTAACTGGATTGTTAATTTCTATTTTATTTGTGACTTAAACCGGCCCAGGTAATATCTAACCAAAAACGGTACTTTGCGCAGTAAGAGAACCCAATATACCCTCTTCGAGAACAGGAACTAAACATGAGCCATATTTATCGGCCCCTAAAATCAAATCAACTTGATGGGACCTAAAGGAATTTGGATCTGCGAACCCTAACTCTTTTAACTGATCTTCATTCCCCCCGTCAGATCTTACAGGAGGACCATATGATGTAAGATTTAATAATACTAAAGCTTGGATGTGGACTTTAGGAAAGTTCTTTTCTGTAGGAATTAAATTGAATTCTGCTAACTTTCTTGAAGAACCAATAACAACTCATCCAACCCCATATAGTACTGCTTTAACGTTTTTGTAGCGTGGACTTAATACTTTCATTGCTCACTCGGTATTAAAACAACATTCCGATCCTTCGTCCAGCAAAACTATAAATCTATTACTTCTTCCATTTTCGGCTTGGAAGGAAATAACAGTCGTAGCGAGTAAGGTTGAGCGCGATAAATTAGGATGCTTATTAAGAAAATGAAACGAAACTTTATTGGCCGCATCTTTAAGCGAAACATGATTCACCCACTTCCAGGGTGAAATTTCCGGGATCATTGATTGTGACGTGAGTGAACCTGAAACTGCCAATTGAGAAATAACCGACGCAGAGTTAGTTGGTGGTAAGGTGGGATTTAAATTATAATCATCGGAATGCAACAGGGAATTATGTCTCCTAACGCACTTGTAACATTTAAATTTACTAACAAAATTATGAGGTCGATGTCCAGGCGTGAGACAGTTATAACAAATATTATTATTTGTAGCAACTTTCCTACGCCTGTCCACAGCCAGAGCTTTAAATTGGTTGCATTTAAATAAAGAGTGATTATCCTTACAAAGGAGACACTTTGACCTAGAAGTTGCATTGTGACTCCTAACTCCCGATTGTTTTGAAGCCCTACTCTTTTCTTGAGAACTCGCATCAGGTTTTGAAGCTTTAATAGCCTCCAAAATACGTATGCGAGTCTCCAAAAATGAGTCAAGTTGCTGATAAGTGGGATAATCCGTGCTAGAACCAATATGCACTTCCCATTCCTTGCGAGTACTAATATCAAACTTTTTAACCATTATAAAAACAAGTAAATCACTCCAATGTTCTGTTAAGCGGTTAAGATTTTTGAGAGCCGCCAATGACTCATTTGTTTTATTGTGTAGGTTTTTTAACTCTTCTAGATTATTGTTTGCACATTAGGAAGATTAATAAAGGCTTGTAAATGAGTTGAAACTAAAGCTCTCTTGTTGTCAAATCTGGTCTTTAGCGACTCCCAAGTGGAGATAAAATTAGCATCAGTTATCAAAACATGTTTTAAAAAACCTTGAACTTCGCCCTTTAAGGACCATTTCAAATAGTGTAATCTTGTTACATTTGACAAGGAATCGTTTTGAATTATTAAAACATTAAATAAATCGCGGAAATTCTCCCAATCCTTGCAGTTTCCTGAAAAATTCGGTAAAGTGATTTGAGGAAGTTTAGCAGTCAAGGATTAATGACGAATAATTTGAGACTGATTTGAACTTTCATTAGTCTTAGTTTCAGGAGTAAGGAAGATCAATTGATTATATAAAAAATCTCGCACATTGAGATAAGCATCTTCAATAGCGAGATATTCAGACTTTGTGAAATATTCCAAATTCTCTCGCTCAGCCGACGTAGTTCCAGCTTTAATTTCTAGATTCAGGGTTTCACAACTCTTCCAGCGTTGGTCAAGAAGTTCTATCCGTGATTTGACAGTAGCCACTGTTAGATTGACTTTTCCAATTTTCTTAAAATTAGTTTCAGTGAGTCGAATCGCCTTAGAAATCTCTGAAAATTCATAGAGTAATGCATCTATTTTAACAAAAGGAGAAATTCAAATTGACAGTTGCTGATAATTCAGCGGTCTGAATTATTATTTTGTTTACTAGAACGAGCCTCTCTCATCATGAGTAAATTAAAGTTGTCATCTTACCACTGGAGAAGGTTAGAAATCGATGACGTCTAAAATTAAATGTGTTGACAGTCATCAGAATATCAGTTGGCGAACTTGTTATTTCTTCCTTCAAGTGAAGAATAATGAAAGACCGATCCAGTGAAGAATGACAGCATGAAAGAGTACAGTACAGACTGTTTGGAGAAGGACGACTGCCTTACAGTACGTGCGAAGATGTTGTCACCAGCTTATATCCTTGCTATGTGACCTCGAGCCGTCACAATTTCCACCAACTTCCTGTGCTTTCACTTACTAAAATTTTACACATGGTCTTTTCTGTATTAATTTTTCACTTTTGAATGTTTTGTATTTAATGTTTATGTCGATAAATAATTAATTTTTTCTAGATCATGAATAGACAGAGAAGAATCGTTAGAAATAATGAATAGTTCAAGTTTTATTTTTAAGTATAGAATACTTGGCAGAATAAGACCATTTTTGAAAACCAAACAGATCACTCGTTCGTTTATATGGAAATTTTGGTAAGGTTTAAGCATTAAGGTCTATTGAGTTAATCAATTTACTGATCCGAAAAGATCGTTCAACGATCTTTCGCGATTCACTGCTGCTCGCACACTGTTTTTTTCAAGCAACAAGGCTATCATCACACACTGAAACTGAGAAATCACGTGACTTCGGACATTCCTTTAAATAATAAGGAAACGGAAAATAGCTTTAAAATAGGCAATGTCGATCAATTTTGAATCATTTTCAATTGTAGAATACCTCATAAAGACGAAACATCACAACTTTAAACAGTGTTTGTAAAAATAAACATTTATTTATTGGTATGTAAAAAAATTGTACTCGCCCAAGAAGAATTTGAAATATATTATTAGTAATTCTATAATATTTACTAGACGTATGCATTGCGCAATTTTCCTTATATTTCTAAAGTTTTTAAGAATTTGGAAACTTGCATTAAAATAAGTTGCAAAAAAGATGTATTCAGTGCATTGTTTATATTTCAGAACACTCACTTAAACCTAAACCGTCACTATCCAACATTTTTTTGTGGAAACTATTCAAAACGCTGAACCAAAAATACGATTGTTGAATTTAAAAAATCGTCGACAAAGTTGCCTTTATACGGGAGATTCCAAATGTACACCTATTATGAGAAGGCGAAATAGATGAAAAATAAATATAGGCAAAAAGAGGAGGTCTTGATTCAAGATGTAATGTCAAATGTGCCAAAATAAAATACTAAAGTATTTTTGAAGGCTTGATAGTCAATTCCATATTCAATTATTAAAAATTTATTTCTAAGTGAATACAGTACATGCCAATTTTAAACTTATGAATCATTTTTGATACAGTTTAGATTTGATAAAAACCGAGTTTTCTTTTTGTAATAAATTTAAAAGTTTAGCCAGCGTATTAAGGAACATGAGAGTAAAGTCAGACTAAAACATTTCACGCAATCAGCACTAGCTGAACATCATATCGAAACAGGACATAACATTTTCTTTGATGAAACAACAGCCATTGCAGAAACGCACAACAGATTTCCAAGAAAGCATAGAGAAGCAATAGAAATTTTAAAACACCCTAATAACATAAATAGTGACAGTGGATATAATACCAATCCGATTTGGCTTTCCGTTCTCCCGGATTTTTAAAAAAGGACTTGATTGGCCAATCAAGTTCGACCAGTCCCCACGGTGGGGCGCTCTGGCCAATCACAGGCATCGTAGAGAGTATACCTAAGAACAACATGACCTGATACCTCAGTTTCAGGTCAGCCCTGGAGATGTGAACTGCAATGATCACGAAACGTCGGCAAACAATTCATAGTTTTTTACACGAGTGAAATCCGAAATATCTCTTTTTATCAAAACGAATCATCGTGAAAGCATAAAATCTATTAGCTAAATTTTTTCGCTTTTGCTTACTGGATCCTATCGTTCCACGACCTCTTCATCCAACGGAGATTCTTGATATATAACTGATAATCCAATTTCTTCTTAATCCGGAAAACAGTCTTCTGTTCTTAAAAACCATAAACTTTGTAGATCTCTTTGGAGATAGGACCCTCGGCCCAGCCATCCTCTTCCATACCAGGCTAGTTGTCTGCTTCAAATATTTATTTGTACATCCATACCACAGCTTCATAAAATTATCAGAATTCCTTAAGCCTACGATTTATGAGGAATAACTGGTGGCCCTATTCAATCTTTTACAATCTCGGTGCTATTAGCAACAACCTAGCTACCGGGAGAAAAACCACCCAAAACCCTGGTAGAAGATTGTGGCTTTTGAAATATTTACTTTTGATTTTTAAGAATGATTTGTCCTTAAAACTGTTCAGTCTTTTACACATGCACTTTATATTTATTGTAATTGCAGGAAACTAGTAGGTGCATGCTCTGGAGCAACGTAGAATTTATAGTAGCCCTCTCGTAGATAAACTTCAATATAAATCCAGCCTTCACCATCATCATAGATACGACATAGTTTTAGCGGTTCACAGTCCGGATCCGAAAGGAGTTCCCTCGGTGCACAGTGTCCCACCACTGTCACCAATTTGTTACGTCTCTGGTTCTATAGTAGAATTTTAATACTATTGTAGTCGGACACTGATTCGCTGGTTAGTGGAATTCGTTGTTGCCGTTGAATGATTAAAATCATAACCGGGAGAACATAAAGGGTTTGAAATCAAATCTTGATTTAACTGATCACTTCAAAGTATATTATTTAGCGCATTAAAGTTATTAATGTTCCATTGTTATTATACTATGTGCATGTATAAATGTATATCTAACAAACAATTAAGTTGGTTGTTACACAATTTCTGATTTACAAATTAAAAACATGATAAATAATTTAAACGTTCTACTATGAGATTTGATTAAAAAACATGTTAATAATTTAAACGTTCTACTTTGAGATTTGATTTAATTACATAGTGTCAGAACAGATTTAATTTCAATTTGTTTAGTTAATTGTTGCAGGTTTTAAGTAAAAATTACGGATCCGAGATACAAAAAAAAACTACTGTTTTCCCGCTCTGCAAGCTCATTTATCACCTTTGTTTTAGGTGGGGGTTTCCTCTTCTTTTTGGTTAAAACCAATGGAAATGCTGACGTCATGGGATTTTGCGATCGTTTACCCAATAGTAAAATAGTTCATTTTACTCCGCCTACAGGACGTGACTCATAATGTGATTCATTCGATAATTGAAACATAAAATATTAGTAAGTCTGAAGTCCTTAGTTATTGCATTTACATTTATTTTATTGCGCCTTAATGTCATAAAGGATAATTAAATAGTGCTATGACTCATTTTGTAATAAGAAGAGCGATGACTTAGCGTTGCATTTATTCTAAGCAAAATTATTATTTTAACCTTAAGACAGAGAGAGGTATTGTTTGACTTATATTGTTTATTTATTGTAACATTTATATAACTTTATTCTGCCTTAGTAACATCACGTATAACCGTAAACTAATTTGAATTCTCTCGCTAATCCGTCATCTTGGTCATGCGCGATTGAATTTAGTTCCAAACTTTTGCATTCTGTCACACATCACAGTCTTACGTCCAAACGCTACTAGCATTTTTATTCCGTTGGACTTCTACGTAGATTTGCGGAGGTGTGAAGTTCGTTACCTGTCGTTGATGGTATCGCAAAACTCTTCTATAAAATCGAAGAACTCGGAGTCAGACACAGACATTGTTCATCTTATTTGTTTCTGAACAAACAAGATTCGTTTGAAACTAATAAAATCAATTTATTAGTTTTATCCTAAAACGTGCACACAAGTAAGTTCTAACCTTAAAACTTCGAAGTACATCCGGACACTAGTCGGGTAACGCGGGTACGCTAAGTTTTTAGTTCTCTAGGCCTTTGAATAAACTTATAACGTTCTAAGTCTAATATATTGAAAAAACTTGAGAGGTTAGGTGTCGCAGGTTCAAGTTTTTAAAGAGCGCGCCGAGATCTGAATGTTCTGACGTTTTTGTGTTTTGTATCTGTATTTATAATCTTAATTTGGGTGTGGAATAATCAAACAAAAATGAGGCCACTTTGCTTCTCCTACTGATTTTCGGCAATCAAAGTGAGTGACAGTTCAAAGTAATGGTTCCGAAGTCCAACTTTTATCACCGGAAAACGTCAATCTCTTTGAGTGACTGTTTACTGTTTTTAAGTCCAAAGGTCCCTTTTTTATAGCTTCTGGATGGCGCCATAACCTATTAACGATACGAAAAATAGCTCGATATCTCAGGTTTTTAACCTCAAAATCTACTTTGGACAAAGAGCTTAACAATATCTACAAGATAGTATATTGTAGCTAAAATGAGATATAATACTTAAATACTGGTTTAATTTAGACGTAATAAAACCATATTATTTGTAGGACTCCTGAACAATCATAACTGCTTGACATTTATAGGTTACATACATACACATAATCAATTTGCATTTAAGAAGCCATCTGAATCTTCCCGCCAAAGAATTTACTAGTTCTGAGAGTGTTTGATAAAAGGGTCTTAGCACTTTGGGAGTTTAGTTCTAAAAACGGCGCATGCCGTTATAAGGCATCGCCCCCATTCTTTCTGTTCTCTTAGCATCCGGAGGGGTATCGTAGTTCAAATTAATCGAATAGATGGCGCTTCGATCAGGTGGACCTGTCTTTGCGTTGTTATGCATAGAAAAAAATAAAATTCATAAAAAACTTGATACTTCTTATAAATATTAAAGGAAGAACAAAATTTTCAGTAACAATAATAGCAGCTGTAATTAGTAATAAAAAATGCATGTAAACATGTAATTCAATATTAGGACAATTAAATATATATATGCGAGGTGTGTTCAAAAAGTAAGGTGACTTTTCAATTTTCGGGGGCTACGTATATTCAAGTTTTAAATTTTTTGTTTTGTTGTGTTGGTACACTCGTCACGATCATATGTTTACAGTTTTGAGTATATAGCTCGTGCTGTTTTTCTGGCAGAGGCGCAAAGTTTAGAAGGGTTTGGTGTGCTCGGCGATTTTTTTCTTTCGAAAAAAATGGAGCAAGGAGTTTGCATTAAATTTTGTGTGAAAGATGGAATCCAATGCTCTAAAATTCTTGAAATGTTGACAGTTGCATACGGTGAGTCTACTCTGAGTAAGAAAAATGTGTATAAGTGGTACAAGCTGTTCCAAGAATGCCGAGAGGATGTCGAAGAGGAACTTCGCCCTGGACGTCCTAGCACGTCAACAACAGATGAAAACGTTCAGGCAGTGGAAGAAATGGTGTTGAAAAATCGCCAAATTACCATCAGAGAAGTTCCTGAAGAACGTTTTGGACGTTTTGGACATGAGACGTGTGTCAGCGAAATTTGTTCCAAAACTACTTAATTTTGATCAAAAGATACATCGCATGACCATCGCTCAGGAGATGTTGAATGAAGTCAATAATGATGCTGATTTTCTCAAAAAGGTTATAACTGGGGATGAATCGTGGGTATATGGTTATGACGTCGAAACGGGCAGGCAATAGATGAAGAGCGATGCATTACGACGCGGAGAAACATCAACACCAAGGTTTCTCTCAAGCCTTAGGATCTGGCTGAAATGGATGACGAGCTTCGTGGACATTTTTCCGGTGAATCCTACCTCTGGGCTATCAATTATTGTGTGTATAATGCAGCGTGAGCTTTGGCCGATGCGTACCGTAAAACAAAACCAACGGTATATCATAAGACCAAAAGACGAATGCATCAACTTGCCATAAAGATAGGCTGGGCCCACCCATCACTACCGAGGAGGTGAGAAAAGTATTAAGAGGGATCAAGAACTATTCCGCACCGGGACCAGATTGTATCAGAACCTTCTGGTGGAAATAAACCTTGGCGCATTTCTCTAACCCAAATTCCATTCCAATTTCCTTAGTATATGGTTCGACAATCCCCAGAGCTAGATGCAGTTGCTCTCTGTTTTTAGCATAGATCTTAAGATCGTCCATGTAAAATACATGAGTGACCTTGTACTTTCGATCTGCAGGTTTGCCGCACAAGTACCCGTCGGATTGGCAAAGTGCTAGCACCCGACTATTTGCGGATGAACTTTTAAAATTTCCAAAAGACAGATGATAAAACTATGAGAGGTCGAATCGAAAGCTTTCCGATTATCAATCCAGGCCATCGATAGTTCACGCTGGTAGAATGCTGGATCTTTGCAGATACATCTATCGATGAGCGGGTTCTCCCGATATCCGGCTACGCCTTTCTTTGAGCCTTATTGTTCATACATTTCTTGCCACACAGGTTCAATTGCCCGAACAATCCTATCATTTAGGATAGCTGTGAATATCTTATAAAGTGTGTTCAGAGAATTTATTGGCCTGTAATTCTTCTGGTCAGCTAAGTTGCCTATTTTCGGCAGGAGTATTGTACGCCTTTCCACCAACCACTCTGGAATTGGCTCTTCCGACTTCAAATATGAGGTGAAAATACAGGCCAAATGCTGATGGGTTGAAGAAAACTTCTTCCACCAGAAGGTTTTGATACAATCTGGTCCCGGTGCGGAATAGTTCTTCATCCCTCTTAATACTTTATTCAGATCATCGGTAGTGATGGGTGGGCATTCTTTAGCAGGTGTTATGAGAGCAACACATAACACCTTGAAGCTATTTATATTTTCTGAGCCTTCGTCCAGTTTATGCTGAACTTCGTAGACTTCTCTCGAAAATACTTCGGCCTCCTCTGGTTTGGGTGGGTGTTCGACAGTAACTGGAGGGTCTTGGAAGAGTCGAGATGGGTCAGAGAGAAACTGTTGATTTTCTCTGACCCACCTCTCCCTCCGCTCTAGGCTTCTCTTAGCGTCAGATAGTATTCGTATTCTCTCAACAATATGCTGCCTGATGGTCAGCAGCTTGGACTAAGTAAATTCCCGGTCTTTTAACTAAATTCCGGGCTTTTCCGTGAAAGTCACCACCCTGATTATAA
>NC_046665.1:16182466-16184489 GCF_010883055.1 Belonocnema kinseyi | reverse complement strand
TTTTAAATACTCATCTTTCTATTCAATTTCCCTAATATTAAATTACATGTTTTCATGAATTTTATGGATTACTAATAATAGATGCTCTTATTGTTACTGAAAACATTGTTCTTCCTTTCATACTTATAAAAAATATCAAGTTTTTAATGAGTTCTAATATTTTTCCTATGCATAACAATGCAAAGGCAGGCCTACCTGATCAGAGCGCCATCTATTGGATTTATTCGAACTACGATACCTCTCCGGATACTAAAATGGCAACTATCGCACGCATCCAAAAGGATCCAAAATTACTTTTTCAGCGGCTGCGCGCTATATGAGAAAGTCGAAGGACTATCTCAGGAAGAGGGTGAAGCATTATGAAGAGGTAGGAAACGTTGATAATTTGCTAGACAGAAGTAAGACGCATGTGAACTTGAAAAAGGAGGATAAAATCATTATCAAGCTTTTTAGATGAACCCTACCTATATTTTGTGACAAGCCCAACAAGTGTTGCCAACAAAGGGAGTCAATATTAGCCTACAGACGAAGCAGCGCCATTTGAGATCTTCCGGCTATGGCTGGAGGATCATGGTGCTGAAACCGTTCTTAAAAGTGGAGTACATTGAAAAGGGACTGGCATGGGTGAACGGAAATATCCAAATCGACTGGTCAAACGGAGTGTTCATTGATGAGTCGTCGTTCTGGGCAAGTGTTCGTGCACCACGTGCGTGGTCTGTTCGCGGTCCATCATTCATCCAACGCAGCGTTAAGCATCCGGTCAATGTCCATGTGTGGCGTTGCTTCTGCAAACTGGGTTTTGTTATCCTGCATTTGTTCACTGTCAACCTGAACGCCGAAAGGATGCTTAAAATCTATCAGGCGGCTTTGATGAAGACTACAGAGAAGTGGCTTGGACAAGGAAATAGAGAATGGATACTTCAGGAACACAACGACCCAAAACCCCGCAGTCGCCTTTGCAGCCAGTGAAAAGAGGAAAATGGGATCACTGTCTTGAACTGGTCCTCACAATTCCCAGACGCAAATCCCATAGAAAATGTGTGGTCCACAATGAGACAGAAGCTTCGTGGAAAGCGTGTCTTCAACATCAAACAGCTGACTCGACACCTGCGTGGGATTTGGAGATCTTAGTCTACTTAACTTTTACTTCAACATTACTTACATTCTTTACGCTTCTAATCTAAGCGACTTCCGTTTCCTTTTTCTTTCACTTTTTTATACCTCTATTTGCCTTTTTTCAAATGCATTCTTTCATTCATCTTGCTATTCTGGTCCACATCCTCACTTCTCATCCCTTGACTAAATACTTTAATGCTCCTTCCTTTTTTATCATATTATACCATTTATTATATTTTGATTCCTCAATTATCCCCCATCTTTCTAGTAATTGTCTTACCCTCTCCCTTTTTTCCAATTCTTGATAGTTTACTCCAGTCCCGTCTTCTATTTCTCTATCATCAAAGAACTCCTTCCTTTCTTCTTCCCATCTCGTTAATTCGATCGCCCTCTTTCTCCTCTCTCCTAGTCCATCAAACGCTTTCTCGCCAACTCTCCTCCCTTTCCCTCCCTCAGCTTTTAATTCGAATAATTCAAAAAGATCTTAGAGATTATTATTTTTCACCCAAAACTACCAGAAAATTATTTTTATTCAACAAATATTTTTTTAACACTTTCGCCTTGCATTATTTTAATTCTAGGACAACTTTATATCTGACGCCGCCACACGGCGACCGTCAACTCTCATGACAAATATTTTCGCAGCCCTCCAGAAAAGTGGCATAGGGTTGTTTTTTCGCGAAACATTGTGGCGTAACGTAACCTCTAAAGATTCGATTCATGTAGCGATTATTGTAGAAAACAGCCCTCTGTCTAGACCTTGTATGTGTATGTAGTAGTAGTTTTCTTACGATTAGGAGGGGAAATGTCGGTTAATCGAATCCAACAGATGGCGCCACAAAAAGTAGGTCAGACTTTTTCATTGAATTGCAATAAGAAAAAGCAAAAATAATTAAAAACTTG
This sequence comes from Belonocnema kinseyi, assembly GCF_010883055.1. NCBI lineage: Eukaryota > Metazoa > Arthropoda > Insecta > Hymenoptera > Cynipidae > Belonocnema > Belonocnema kinseyi. Next base: position 16,182,470 of record NC_046665.1, on the reverse strand, counting down.
ATGC
>NC_046665.1:16181176-16182366 GCF_010883055.1 Belonocnema kinseyi | reverse complement strand
CTAATTATTTGGAGAAAGAAAAAGTTATGAAAATGTCTAGTTTAACATTAATTAAATTTAACTTTGAGATACATTTTGAAAGCAGTTCGAACTTCATATTTCTATGATTTATTTTGTTGATATTATTGATTTTATTATTTGTTCTAGTTAAAAACAATTATTTATTGCTAAAATGATTAATGTAGCTAATGAAAAAATTAATAATATATGCTCTCTAGTTTTTGTTCCAATGACTGCATCCTATTTTCTAACTTTCCCTGATTTCTTCCCATTTTTTTATTTCTTTATTAAGTTCAGCCATTTTTCGCCTAATTTCCTTCTCTAATTCCTCTCCCCTTTTCACGTCAAAAAATTATCTATAACCACGTCATGGAAGGGCTGCCTCCTGAAAAAACTAGTGAAAAATACTATAAGTGTCACCCGAATGTAAGCGTAAAAACAGTTATAAGCATAATATGTGAAGCGGTATATTACAAAAGTGAGTATGATAGATTATCTAACAAGAAGTATGTTGGAAACAACTTGGTAATGTGTCCTGAACATATCCAACCAAACCTAACCTCAAAAATTTCGGAGGAAAATCTAAGTGACTCAACTAGATATTTAATTGAACAAATAAAAACAAAAGCTACAGGGCAACTGCAAAAGGAGTTGCTTGATGAAATATCTGATAAAACACTAGATCTTCATAATTCAACAATTTTTGATCCAGAGGTCCAACAACAACTAGAATGCCTACTTACCGAAAACACACTATTAAAAGCACTGAACAAGGAACTGAGTGAAAAAAATGAATTACTTCGTGAACTTCTAACTTTGCAAAAAAACTACAGCAATAAACAAGGCAACTTATGCTGAAGTTACCTTAAACATGAAACAAAAACCAAAAAGGATACCTAAAATTATTGTCAAAAACACTAATAAAGAAAACAGTAATAAAAGACAAAAGTATACAAGGTAAAGATGTCATTATTAAAAAAAATGATATAATTATAAATTGTGTTGATTGCGAAAGTGTAACAGCTGCTGAAAAATTACTAAAAAGTGAACTGGATAAAAATTGTGAGATTACAATTGAAAAATTAAATAATCCAAAGATAAAAATAGTTAACATAGATAACTCTACAAACATGGATTCAGAAAGAATTGAAAATGAGATAAATATAAGAAACTTCAGAAATTTTAATGAT
>NC_046665.1:16147893-16181076 GCF_010883055.1 Belonocnema kinseyi | reverse complement strand
CAACGGATTATCCACTGCAACCTACATTACCTACAATCAACAGTACAGATAATTATCGACAACAGAGGCGAAACAACAGATTTGACTCACCGTTACCAACTGGACTAAAAACAAATGTATCACAACCTCAAGACTCAACTAATAAGGAAGAGTTATAATGGCACAACGCATCAACTTCATTGAAGACATTCAGAACCAAGTTATCAAACATGAAGGTGTGTATCACAATATAAAATCTCTCAATAAGGATGGAAAAATTGAAGACAGTCGCATCTTATATGTAAATGTTCGTAGGATTAATCATAATTTTGATAAACTCGAAATTCTTAATAAGAGATTAAAAATTAAACTGTATGTTATAGTATGCGCCGAATCATGGAACATTGATAATATCGATTTATATAAACTACAAGGGTTTAAAACCTATTATAATGAAAGTAACCTAAACAAATCAGACGGAGTAATTATTTATATAAATGATTGTGTCAAAAAGACTACAGAAATAGTACAACTAGGTAATTTAAAACTATTAAATAGTCAAATATTTTTAAACAATAATATAAATCTAATAATAACTGCTTTATATAGATCACATGATATGTCTTGTCTAGAATTTAATATGTATCTAAACAAATTTTTAAACAACACTAAAAACTATAAAAACCATCTGATTATTGGCGACTTTAACATTGACATTTTAAAACAAAATATTATCATTGAAGATTTCTTAAACAATCTACTTGAAAAAGGTTTTTATCCAGGCTTCATTGGTATAACTAGACCATTGAATGAAAGTGGAAAAGGATCATGCATTGATAATATATTTATAAAGAATAAAAATATACTAACAAAAACTTTCAAAGTATCGACTCCTTTTACTGATCATTTTCCACCTTTCATTGAAATAAATAAACCACCTAAACCGGAAAATGTTGAACACAAATACTTCTACAATTATAATAAAATGAGCAGTATTGCAGCATCAATAGACTGGTGAAAATATAAACTAATTCATGATCCGAATGAAGCCATGAATGGGCTAATCAAAAATATACAAGATTGTATAGATAAAATAAAACAAGAAAAGACAAATAATAATCGCAACAATAAAAACAAACCAAGAAAAAGGTTGATTACCAAAGCCATTATTATATCCTGTGAAAAAAATAAATACTTTATAATAAGCTTAAGCATTATCCAACAAACGTGTATCTTAAAAAACAATATAAAAGCTATATGAAGATTCTAGATAAAGTAATAAGAGATGCAAAAATAAAATATGATAGGAATCTGCTAAATAAAAATTTCAATAATGCTAAACAACTGTGGAATATAATAAACACAAAATTAGGAAAAAAGAGGAAAATTAATAATAACATAAACTACAAACTAGATAAAGATAATAATAAAATACGGGATCAAAAAGAAATAGCGTCACACTTCAACTTCTATTATTGTAAAGTAGGTGAAAATTTATCCAGAAATGTCAAAAAGAAACCCAATAGTAAAAACTTAAATTTACCACTATATAACTTCAATAATTTTATTATACTACCAACTGACTACCTTGAAGTACAGAGAATAATTAATGAAATGAAAAATAAAAATGGTGGAATAGACAAAATTAACACACTAACTCTAAAAAATTTATCTCCGTACATCTCTGATATCTTGGCACACATCTTCAATTTATGCATAGAGAAGTCGATTTGGCCAGATTCGCTCAAATGTTGCTGAAATAGTACCAATTTATAAATCTGGTCACAAATATGAATCTTGTAACTATAGACCGATATCTTTGATATCTAATATTTCTGAAATTATAGAAAAAATAATACATAAAAGACTATACAATTTCGTATCGAAAAGCAAAGTATTATCAGAAAACCAGTTTGGCTTTATCAAGAATAAAGGAACGAAAGATGCATTAACTCTTATTACTAAAACTATTTATGATAATCTAGATAAGAGTAAGCCTAAAGCAATTACTTTTTTAGACTTAGCTAAAGCTTTCAATTGTGTCAACCACGATATGCTGCTAGATAAATTATATAATTATGGTATCCGAGGAAAAGCGTACGATTTAATGAAGAGTTATCTGTCGAATAGGCTTCAAAAAGTCAGAATAGGAGATAATGAGAGTGCTTTTGAAATAATAAACACTGGTGTACCCCAAGGAACAATTCTTGGGCTACTACTCTTTATAACATATGTTAACGATTTACTAATACAAATGCCAGACAACTCTATTATCTCCTATGCTGATGACTCTGCCATTTTTTCTATTGATGAAACTTGGAAAGAAGTAGAAACAAAAATGAACAATCTACTTGTAATAGTAGAGGAGTGGCTAGCACTAAATAAGTTAGTTTTGAATTTAGAAAAAACTGTATTTATTACTTTTGGTAATCATTGTGATAGCGTACCTGTAAACTTAGAGATAAAAATAGAAGATAAATACATAAAGAAAGTAGAATACTGTAAATATCAAGGATTAATTATTGATCAGAATTTAAAATGGGATAAACATATTGAATACATAATCAATAAGACCAAGTATTTAATTTACATTTTCTATAAAATTTCTAAATTTATTCAAACTGATATATTAAGAATGATCTAGTATGCTTTCTTTCACAGCATTATAAATTATGGAATAATTGATTGGGGTGGAGCCTACATGAATTATCTGAACTTATTGCAAAATTTTCAAATAAGACTATTGAAAATTGTAAATAAAAACATTTTTGTAAGTGAAAACCCAATGAACCTTAGGGAATTATTTGCCTATGAATCACTCCACTACTACTATAATGTTAATAGTGTTAAATTTTCTAAGTCAAATAGTGTAACTAGAAATCAAAATATACAAATACCATAAAATTACAAAACTGTTAATGATAAAAACAGCTATATCAAAGCTATCAAATTGTTTAATAGTCTACCCAATGAATATAAATTACTAGATATATCTAAAAGTTTGAACAGATATACGTTGAAAAAATGGATAAAATCCAATATTTTAGCCTAATGTTGTAATATAGTCCAAAAGCTTTTTTATGTTAACAACAAGAGAATTTTTCTTTTATATTTTAATTTTAAGTTACATGTAAGTTAATTTTAATCAGTACCCCCGCACAGGTAATTTTTGTTTGCCTCTGGGGGTTACAGGTTGTATATATTTCTATTGTATATGTGTAACTTGTAAAATGCTGAATAAAGATTTAAAGATATCCAATATAAATACAATTATAATTAAAATGTGTAAGACTGAAGATGATGTAAGACTAAGGATGGTAAATATGGTAATTGTAATTAAAATGTTTCAGGGAATAATTTGGTAAAAACTCAATGACAAGACTAATAAATGAGAAAATGGGTTTAATATTATTTAATATGATGTATATATTTATTTAAAATGAACCGAACTTCCGAACCACTGTGACAAGCAATTTTTGTGGCAAAATATTAGAATTTGAGATTTTTCAAATTATAATTTCATTGAATGGCCAGTACGACTTCAGGTATTCCTTAAAATAATAAATATTTGACAATATTTGATCAAATATAATAATTTGAATGTTCGTAAACAAATTAAATAATCAAATTTAAAATGTAGGCTCTTTCGCATAGAAAATTTTTTTTCCAATCCATTACGATTGAAAACCCGACTTTTTCCAAGTGAAACTGCCAACATTTGGAAATTGTTTATGTAATTGTTTTTAAACAAGTCAGTTGTTATATTCTACTAAATATTATCAAAGATACATTTTCTTAGGAATATCCGTAGCCATTCTAGCGATTAAAGAAAAGAGAATTTTGGATAAAACCTTACATTTGAATATTTTGTAACGAGAATTCTTTTTTACAATGCTTATTGTTAACTTCTTAAATATTTTTGTGACTAGCAGTCATTCAAACAGCAGCTTGAAACATTTCCAGTGCAAAAAAAAATTCTATGCGAAGGGACGAACATTTTTAATTTGTTTATCTACTTTGTTTACAAAAATTTAAATTGTTATATTTGATCAAATATTATTAAATATTTATTAGTTTGAGAAATACCTGAAGTCGTTCGGGCGATTGAAAGAAATTATAATTTGAAAAATCTAATATTTTAATATTTTGCCACAAGAATGGTTTATAACAGTAGATATTATAAACTTTTAAATTATTTTTGTTATTAAATGTCATTCCTAAATTAATGTATAGCACTTTTGGCAAAAAATTTACCGATAATAAGACTATTTGTCAATTTGATTAGCAAATTTGTTTATAACAAATAAATTGAATAATAAACAAATTATTTGTATTTTATGAGTTCCTAAACATTCATTTAAGGCAATATAAAGTTTTCCTGGTCAGTTATTAAATCGTAAAAAATTGTTATGTACAAAATTTCAGTTTTTCCATACTTTGAGTGAAAAAATTATTATTAAACAAATAGAGGAGACAAAAGTTCGGAGCGTCAATCTGAACGAAAAAAGAGAATTTCCTCCACTGTGCGTCATGAGTACGGTACGTTTGTAAATAGAGTTTAATATTTTATAGTCTATACATTCTAGAAATGAGGTTTGCAATAATATAATTAATTATTTAATTCAAAACCTCCTTTAAATTAACATTTTTCAATAAAATTATAAGGGGTTGAATGCAGCGAGAAAAAATCTTTCAAGATTAAGCAACAAATAAATGAGTAAACTGTATAAAGAGTATATATGATGTTCGGTTCAATTTAAATAAATATATACTGTAACTTGTAAGTCACAGGGTATAGCCTTTAAATAGGCAACAGAAGATTCGTCCTGGAAGACACTATGCAGTGTTGCTGTCTCTAGGAGAATTTCCATTGCGCAAATTCGTCTTTTCTCCCTCTCGTCCGCCCATGCAAGTAGAGGGCAGGAATGACGCAATGCGCTCTATAAAAAGGCCTGCACAACTAAAAAGCAGGGTTGTTAAACTCGCGGGCGAACCGCAAGGATCTAATAACAAATACTAGCAGTGACTAGAGGAATCTCTCTTCTAGTTCATTTCTAGATATTGGTATGTACTACGAGTATTCTAAAAAGTGTTCTAAATCTATTCTTTTTGAGTAAAAATCTCAGCGTTTCGCCTTAGAGGGTTGTGACTTGTGTCATTTTTGAAAAAAGAGAATAATCTCGAGAGAATTTTTTTGAACATCGCGCATTTAAATAAATTGACATTTACTTTAGCTTTCAAAGTTTTAACCGTTATCTGTAGACGAATATCCTCGTGGTTCTCCAGGAACGCTAGTCCAGGAAGCAGACAAATTGAATTTTGAAATCTTTTTATATTTCGGGAAAAGAAATAGTCTTACTAAAAATGTTAGAGAAAATTCCCAGAAGGGAAAATACTTGTTTCCAAGTTTTGAGATTTATCTCTCTTACCTCTGCGTTGCGTCGCTCTTGCCTTCGCCTCTTTTGTTCGCGCGGCTAATCCGAGGACTTGAAGTGTGTTCGACCTGTCAGGCCTCAACCCGAGTTTTCAAACTTAAAGGGAAGTGTCCCTCGTACCGTGCCATTAGCACCTGCCCGTGAGGCTAACGATTTATGACAATGATCCTTCGTTAAGGATTTATAATGGATTTAACAATTGAATAACACCTCGGAGGTGTCTTTTGCTAAACGTTTACTTTTTATATTAAAAGGGTGAAAAAACGAAATACTCGAGAACACATTGCCACTCATTTGTTACATCGTAGCAATTTTATTTTAAATAATACACTGTAATATTTTCAGACGTGTAGACCCGAGGTTCTCCTTGGACTCTAGACTAGGTAGTAATATTACAGTAGGAAAGAAAGTAAGTTTCAAAGTATAAGGCGCACAGACGAATAGCTTCGGGGTTCTCCTCGAAACCTAGTCTACGAAGTGTGATTATCTGGCCAAACTGAAAATTAAAAGGTTAGAAAAGATATTCACAGAAGAATAGTCCTGGGGTTCTCCTTGGGAACTAGTCGAGGGAGTGAATCTCTTGCGCGAATTAAAATCCAGCTATGATTTCTGGAAATTAGAATCAAAAAGAGGCGTGTGTTCAGATAAGATAAATCATCAAAAAATTATTTAATTAATAATTTAATGTTTTGCCTATTTTAGTATCATAGGGATACCCATGTGTGATCCTCTTCACAGTTTAAGAGTGACAATAAAGAAATTATATAATCACTTGATTTTATAAATTGATAGATTCGGATTGACGAATATAAAGAGAATTGGCTCTAGAGAGCATATTTTATTGAGCGTATTTCACACTATTTGCCAAAGTTTAGACAGATGATAGAAATCTAAACGTAAAAGCTTAGATTAGGGTTTATTGAATAAACGCCTTTTTATAAAAACGGAATCTTACGTCTTCTTACATGAATTCCCTTTTTTATTCCACTTGTTTAACTTAATTTAAGGATAACTTTAATTAATTACAGGTGTAATTAATTGCTACGCATTGCGAATTAAACGTTCAAGTTGTCGCGGGTTACAATACATTCTATTAAATAATATAAACCCATTTTATTATTTATTAGTCTTGTCATTGACTTTTTACCAAATTATTCCCTCAAATATTTTAAGTACAATTGCCATTACTTTGAAAAACATTTTCCTCAAAACTTGAAATTGTTAAGATTTGAAAGGTACAAAGATTTTTTATTGTGCAAGTTAAGTTGTAATCTTACATATTTTAATTATTATTGTTTTTATATTGGATATAAGTGATATATTTTTTATTAACTCTTCTGATCTTGCACATGTTTTAAATATTTTTGTCGTTGAGGTCTTAAATATTATTAATTTTTTCATTAGCTACATTAATAATTTTAACAATAAATTTTTTTAAATAATTAGTAATAGTTACTCTTAAATTTTCATATATATATTTTTTTGCTTTTTTGTGAACAGCATCAATTTGTAAATTATTTTTGCTTTTTCTTAATGCAATTCAATGAAAAAGTCAGGCCTACATTTTGTGGCGCCAAAGGTTGGATTAGTTTGACCGACAATTCCCCGCCGCATCGTAAGAAAACAGAAAAGTGGGGGCGATGCATAAAGATCGTTCAAAGTGTGGAAATTTTTATTTTGTGACATGTTACTGAGTGGATACTTGAGCTATACTATACTTTCTCATTTCTAAGCAAAAACAACTGAAGTTTTGAAACCTTGCGAAAAACCACTTTAATATAAGTAATTCAACCTAATCCCTTCTAGAAATAATCAATTGGAAATAATTTAGAACAATAGACCACAGTTTTTAATTCCTTCTAATCGTGTTACTTAATTGTGTTTGATATGAAAATTTGTATGGAAGCGCCCTGAGTGTTTCAATCGTGTCCAATTGTTGGTAATCGTTGGCAATCGTTACCGATCGAGGTGAAAAAAGTAGCCGTTTGATTGCAGCACTTTCATTTTGCGGGAATTATTTAAAAATGTTTATTTGATTTTTTCGAATTATACATTTTGAACATTATATATTATTAAAATAAATTAAATAAACTTTTTAAATTAATTTTCGCAAACGGAGTGTGCTGCTATCGCAACGTATTTTTCCACAAAAAATATCAGAAAAATTGTTAATAATACTTTTGTTTAATTTAAACAAACTTTTTTCTTGTTTCTTCAGCTAAAAAATTCACTTTAAGTGTAACGAAATTTGCAGTCAAGAAACGAAGTCAGTTGCAGTTGTAATTGGTATATTTGAACCGTGAAACTTTGCTAACTAAAATGGAGGAATATTCATGTGCAATAGTTAGGATTATAGTTTAAAAAATTAATTTTGAACGAAAAGACAAAACAATTCTCAACAAAAGAGTTCAAATTTCAACTGGAATAAGTTGATTCTCAACTAAAAAATCTGCCCGCTTCACGGGCACATTCTCATCGCTAATATATTTATCTCGCGCTACGTGCTTGATCTTTGTGCATAGAATTTTTAAAACTAAAAGTGAAAGCATCGACAACAGTAATTTGGTGATTGTAAATTCTCTTTTGTTAAAGCTCTTTCGGCCTTAACGAACACATTCTCATCCTACCTACCAAATTAATTTGTTGGGTTGAAAATGACTTTTTTAAAGTAAAAAACAAATTTTGAAACCAAAAATTTAAATAAATTTGTGGTCGAAACTGTCTAGTATTAATGAATTTTCCGCAAGAATACCATAAGTGAGAATAAGTGAGGTTAGAAATGTCTCATTAAGACCTCAATTTGGCATTTGCCCTGAGTACAGACAAATTTGGCAATTAATTTAATTTTAAAGGTTAAAGATTTTCCTTTAATCGCCAGAACGGCTTCAGTTATTCCTTAAAAAAATTAATATTTTAGAATATTTGATAAAATAAAACAATTGAAGCTAAGCTTTTTAGAATTTAATGTACCTTAATTTAAAACAGACAAATTCTAAATCGGACTAAAATTGAAGGCACTGGACATTTTTGAACGAAAAAAGTGCATTTCTCCCCACTGTGCGCGCCTTCGACTCGACCTCCATGGTAGGGCGCAACAGAATTCATACACTATATTCCGTTTAAATGTCCCCTGTAACATAATTCAGAAGCCGCCGGTTGAGAGCCGTCTAGCTTCGAGGCCGAGTCCAGCGCTGAACAATAGAAAAGGTTCGCCGAGGGAACAAGCAGGCTGCGGTACCCTGAGATCGTCTTAAGCCAAAAAATGTAACCTTTGGATTTTAAATTATTGTGTATGCTGTGAAAATTAGAATTTTGGATTTATCAAGAAAATTCAAAAAGTTGTTATGATAATTTTCTAGGGTATTTAGAAATCAAACTTTTTCTTCTCTTTTCATTTTTTCATATCGTCCATTAATTGCCTCAAAAGGTTCATTTTCGTGTGTTTTTTGGAATTTTGTAAATGCTATAACTCTAATAATTTTTTTATTTTCTGAAAAAAGTCATCAGATAAGTTGTTCGACTTTTTAAATACTGCGAATAACCGTACAGAGAATTCTTGAATTTTGAAAAAATGGTCTAAAAAATATTCAAAATGCGCTCACTTTTTAAATTTTCTCAAAAATGGCTAGCTAATTAAATGACCTTTTAGTTTAGGACACTAAAAGAGTGTTCCAGAGGCCAGTGTAATAGAATGATTTTTTACAAAGTTATCGTGCTGACAGACAGGCATAAATACATACAGACAGACACATACGTAAAAACCTATTTTTCGAATTCAGGGGGTCTCAAAACGTGGACATTTGACAAAAACGGGGGCGGGAGGTCAGATTATACACATATCTTATACCTTCTCTGATAAGAATGTAAAAAAACTATTAATAAAATTTGTTTGCTCTACATTCGGTTAAAAAATGTTATCTATTTATTTTTACTTATTTTTGATTAGTTTTTATGAATATTTTGAAAAAATTCAAAAAGCTGATATGATAATCTTGTAGGGATATCGAAAATTAAGATTCTTCTTTTCAAGTACTATGAACAACTGTACAGAGAATGTTTGAATCATGAAAAAATGTGTACTAAAAAATTTTCATATTGGGCTCACTTTTAGTATTTTTATCCAAAATGTCTGACTAACGAACTTGGTACTTAGGACACTAAAAGTGTGTACCAAAAGCCAATCTTATAGATTAAATTTTTTCCAAAGTTATCGTGCTCACAGACATACATGCAGATATAAGGACAGACATAACGACAGACAGACATACAAGCAGACACATTCGTAAAAACCTGTTTTTCGGATTAAGGGGGTGTCAAAATGTGAACATTTGACAATAACTGGATGGGTCAAATTTTACACAAATCTAATACCTTCTCTGATGAGAATGTAAAAATGAATTCTTAGTAAAAATAAAAACAAATTTTTAACAAAATAGCCCATTTACCAACTAAAGAGATAAATTTCTCATTGATATTAATAATCTCCGAAAAAAGAAAGTCTAAGTGTAAAGTGTAACGTTCAACTAAGTAATTACATTCTCATGAGTTAAATTTACAACCAGAAAGATACTTCAGTCAAGAAAGAGGAAAATTTAAAGCAAACTACTAAATATTCGAGAAAAAAACACGTAAATTTTCAACCAGATGCTTGCATTTTTGAATAAAAACGATCAATTAAAAAAAAATAGGAGTCAAAATTTCAGTTGAAAAAATTAATTTCTAACAAAAAGCAAAAAAATTTTGAACATAATATTTGAATAAAGTACTATAAATCCACTTTTATAAACAAAGGATCGGTTTTATTCGATTTTATATTGAAATTTAAAAAAAATTAACCACGCTCTTGAAAAAAGTCCATGAAAAAAAATCGCTGACACTTCCACGTTTTTCCAGGTCTAAAATAATTCCCCAATATATTCGAGATTTTCCCGATAGGGCAAAGTCCCTAATTTTTCCAAATAATAATATATGCTAATTGTATCCATTGTTCCCAATCGTATCGAATTGAAGCCTCGGCAGAAATAACGTTGTATCAACACAGTTTTTGTATGCATGGACTTCTATGTATACTGTTAGAAATGTTCGGAAAACTCCCACAAATTTACGATACTAAAGTAACTGAAATTTACGAAATTAGGTTGCTGAAAACGAAATTCAGTTACATGAAAAAATTGGTTAGTGGATAGTTAGGAAAAATTAAAAATGAAGTTTTGCGGTAAGGCAAGTGTGCCAGTTATCGGAACCTTAAGGGTGTTGGTTCAATCCGACTTTGATTTTTTTTTCAAAGGTACGGCACTGATTCAATATATATTTTTTCCGAAGGATTTGTGAAAGAAAGAAAGATAATTTGTCGAATATCCGCGGTTTTGCGAGATCGTCGAATCAATAAATTCGAATCGTTTGCTAATTTATTTTTTTTACTCACAATTCCGAATGCCCTGTCTGTGTTTTTGTAACTGTATTTTTGATCAACCATCAGGCTAGCTGTTACCTTCACTCTATACGCGGAATCGGGGCGCCCTTCGTTATCGACCGTGGGTGAAGACTACAATTCTCAAAGGGGAAAACCTCTTCTGGGACATTGACTTTTTGATGAGACTATCATCAATCGATATTACTTCAAAATAATAAGACGCGTGTCCCGGATTTTTGGGTCCCTTGTAAGAACTATGAGCGTTTGTAAATCACATTAACCAAGGGTTCAGAACCTGTACCGGTTCGCGCGCATGAACTCCAATCAAGATCCGCTGGTCCAGTGGACCAGAGTCTGACTGCTGACCACGCTGCCGTGGGTTCGAAACTTTTTTTCAACTTTGTTTTTTCGTATTGTAAACATGTCAAATAATAGTTTTTAATGCTTCCCCGGCCAATAAATAATTTGTTTGAAAAATACTACTGGGAAATAAATATCATGCAGACACTTTTCGAATCATTTATTTGTATAATTCTAATTTTTTAAATTTTGCGGGTGACAATCGTCAAGGATTATCGCGTAACTGGGTGATGTGACTGCAGCGACGGATGAAATGAGAATCAGCCTAAGAGTAGGCAGTTTTCAATGGAGAAATAAAAACAAAGAATGTGAATACAATTTCCTACAAAATGTTGAAATGGACTCTTTTGCAAATAACATCTGCAAATGCATACATTTGATATATGAAACAATTTATGATTGTATGTAAATTTGTAAATTTACCTCGTTTGAAATTATAATTTGCAATATAGAAACGAAGTCAGTTGGAGTTGTAATTGGTATATTTGAACCGTGAAACTTTGATAACTAAAATGGAGGAATATTCATGTGCAATAGTTAGGGTTATAGTTTAAAAAATTAATTTTGAACGAAAAAACAAAACAATTCTCAACAAAAGAGTTCAAATTTCAACTGGAATAAGTTAATTCTTTTAGTTCTGTTTAGCATTGAATCAATTAAGAAAAACACTAAACAGCATGCATCATGGGTTCAGAATTCATGATAATGAACATGGTCATCAAGTGACCCCTCTTATTTACGTGGATGGCCTGAAGCTGTACGCTAGTTCCGCCCAGAAACTGCAGCAAGTGATCGATGTCACGAAGCCGTTTTTCAATGATATCCACATGGAGTTCAGACTAGATAAATGTAGAATTTATCAAGTTACCCAGGAATAATTTTCAAAATTACAAATTTGGAATTTGAAAAATTTTGAAAGTATGCTCTCTACAAATTTATTTATAAATCGGAAGTTTATCAAGTCCCCCGGCTTGATATTTCGATATTACATAATTTTCCAGACTTATAATTTTAAAATATAAATTACAAATTTATCAGTTTGTAAAATTTTTTGTTCTAAATTGCCAAATTTATCACATCTACAATTTTGAAACGTAGAGCGTGTCAAGTGCTTACATTTTTTTAAATTGTAAGTTTATGAATGTATTTTTATGTGAGTAAAATATGAGTAAAGTTACGGCACTGACCATTACAGTATCTGGCACGTCCCCTTCTTTAATCGGAGGATTTCGCTTGCTTCCGCTAACGTTGAAGCGTTTCTGGCTCGTGTCAAAGTTAGATATTTTCCCTACAGCATTCAGAAACGTACAAATAAAAAAAATGTAAGCATTCAACATAATTTACTTTGCAAAATTTAACATGTCATAAATTAGGAAATGTAGGAAAAAAATTTGACGAAATGATAAATTTGTCATTTCTATTTTAAAAGTGTAAATATGGAAAATTGTGTAATGTCGAAATTTACAGTCGGGCGACTTGATAAGCTTGCAATTTATGAATAAATTTACATAAAGCCTAATCTTTTAATTTGACAGTCACTCTGGTCCACTGGACCAGCGGATCTTGATGGGAGTTCATGCGCGCGAACCGGTAGAGTTTCTGCACCCTTGGCTAATGTGATTTACAAATGCACATAGTTCTTGCAAGGGACCAAGAAATCCGGGACACGTGTCTTATTATTTTTTAAGTAATATTGATTGATGATAGTCTCATCAAAAAGTCAATGTCCCAAAAGAGGTTTTCCCCTTTGAGAAGTGTAGTCTTGACCCACGGTCGATAACGAAGGGCGCCCCGATTCCGCGTATAGAGTGAGGATAACAGCTAGCATGGCGGTTGATCACAAACACAGTTACAAGAACACAGACAGGGCATTCAGTTCTCTCTGACTTTTGCTCCATTTCGCAACATATTTCGCAAAATTCGAGGATACCATCTTCAAGACCTGGCACTTTGGAAGAGCCGTAAATCTCTAGAATTCTTTTATTATGTCAGAATTGTGAGTAAAAAAAAAAATTAGCAACAAATTTTTTATTTTTCAACATTTTATTGATCCGAGTATTTCGCAAAACCGCGGATATTTGACAAGTTTTCTTTCTTTCGTTCACAAATCCTTCGCAAAAAACATATATGGAATCAGTACTGTACCTACTAAAAAAATAATTAAAAGTCGGATTGAACGAACACTCTTAAAGCGAATTTCAGATTTCAAATGCTTAAAAAACTATATCAAACCTATTCAAAGCTTAAGAAATGGGGTTTTATCAAATAGAGCGTACATTTAGAAAGGTAAATTATTTATTTCTTGTAAGATATCCTATTAGAATGAATATTATAAGATGTTCAAAGTAATAAATACGAGAATGCATGGGTTATCGGCAATTGATAAATCTAGCTGCTTCAGTTACAACAGCTTACTATATTTAAAATACTGCAAATCTGCCGACAACCCATGCACTGACGAAGACTGGTAAATTTATCTTGCCCTGGTATAATAATAATAATAAAATAATAAAATCTTTTTTGGTTGAAAATTCCACCTTTTTTCGAAATTTTGTCTTTTTATTTTAGAAAATCATCTATTTGACTAAAAATGGCATCTTTCTTCGATAAAAGTCCAACGTTTTGGTTTAAAATTCAAGAATTTTGTTTAAAAAAAGTATATTTATTTTGTTAAAAATTAAACAAACTGATTGAAAATTCATATTTTTGGGTACACATTGCAACTATTCTAATGGAAAATTTTTTTTCTCATTTAAAACTCATATTTTTCGCTCAAAAGTCAAACTGGAATCTTGTTTGGATGAAAATTCAACTATTTTGTTTTTAAATTTGTCTTTTCGATTAAAAAATTCATCTACTTTAGTAGAAATGACATCTTTCTTGGATAAAAATGCAACTGTTTGTTTTATAATTCAATCACTTTTTCAAAAAAGGTATCCTTTTTTATTAAAAATTCAACTGTGTGTCTCTATTTCGCGGAAGCGCTGCGATCGAAAATTTAATTCGGAATAAAGTGTCAAAATAGTAGAGGTTATTTACTAACATTTACTTCGCATCTATCTGAATTAACCTCGTAAGTGTAAATATCTAAATCTAGTTTAGAGTTTTTGAAGGCTAATAATAGATAATTACATTCGTTTAAGGCTGTTGGAACGAGGCGCACAAAAATGGTGAAATCTATGAGACACTCAAAACTTACCAGCGTTCAATGGTAAACCGGTTTTGAAGATTTTAAAATGCCCCTAAATATTTTCCCGTCACCGAAAAGGGTTTCACGATTGTAGGATTTGCGTTTGCTTTTTTTTAAAACAAAGTTAGTAACACTTAAAAAATGAGAGTAAAGTGGTTAACCGAACTACATCAATGGCGGCCAAAGCAACTGATAGCTCTTTAGCGCTGTTCGCTCAGCGCTCAGCAATATCGAGATGTTGCCCTCAGAGAGATTCAATGTAAAAAATTAATTAAATTATTATCACTATTACTGTTATTATTATTATTATTTATCTTATTTAATTTAATAATTTAATAAGTTAATAATTTAATAAGTCCACACAGTCGACTTCGAATTTAGTAACAATTTTGGCAGAACAAATTGTTACTAAATTCGGTATCTGCTGTGTAGAATAATTAGTTAATTTAGTTAAGTAAATTAAATTAATTAAATAATAGTTAATAATAATAAATTAAAAGTAGTTAATAATTAATTAATAGTAATAATAATAAAATTAATTTTTAACATTGAATCTCTCTGAGAGAACTATCTCTATATCTAAAAATAATTAATCTGTGCGACTCAGGACATAGAAAGTAGTTTGCAAATTTTTCCTGAAAAAATGGTTACTAAGTTCGTTGTCCGCTGTGAAGAACAATTCATTGAATAAATTATTTAATTAGATTCATCAATTTAATTTAATTAATCAAATAATAATAATAGTAACAGTAACAATGCCTCGGTGGCTCAGTTGGTTAGACATTCGGACTTCACCTCAGAGGTCTGGGGTTCGATCCCTGAGCCGGTACCTCTAGAAATTTTTCAATGTACCTTTACCGAGGTTCTGGTGGTTAGGAACCCACCTTAATCTGTAGGTCCCCCCATCGTGTACTTGACTGCAACCCAGTCCGCCAATGATGGAGTAAAAACCAGGCTTTGTCCAATATGTCTGGACAGACTGCTCTCATCAGATCACTTGATTGCATTATCCCTACCGAAGGTATTCCCCCTACCGTAGGTGTTCCGCGTTGATGTCGCGGTAGGGCGGCAGGGACTAAGTAGAACACAAAAACCCACAAATGAAAAATGAAGAGTAAATTAAAGATTTTGAAACGCTTGTCGCTTCCCGAGGATCGTCGGGGCGCCCCTGGATCCACAGCTGGTGGCCACAGCATGCGGGACGGTTGCGATGGTGAGCTGCGAGATGGTCAGGCAGATCTCACTAATCAAACAGCTGGCCAGCAAGAACATCTCCGACAAACAGTAAGCAGTGGAACATCAACTGTATCTGCTGAGGATGCTTTGGCTAGCGTTAGCTATTTGCAGCCAACCACCTTGACAGAAATACCATGGGAGAGCATCAATTGGGATACCACAATGAAAGAGGAGTTGGTGGGCCTCTATTACGAAAGTGCGAAGTTTGAAACAAAAATGTAAAAAGGATACAACTTAAGAACGAAATTTACTGAAAAGTATCCTAATATACAAAAACTCGCACTAAGAGATCTTATCGCTAAGGTGAAGGACATCAGGACTAATCTACACGTTTCAGAAGACCGAGCAATGGAGATTAAACAACACGTTGATTTGGAGTGGAAAAACGACGAAAATGAACATCAGTTAGAGGAAGACGCGTCAAACGGTCAAGCAGGAGAAATTGACGTTCTTCCTCAACCTATTGATGATCCAACACCACCACATCCTCCAGAGGTGGATGGCCTTATACAACTAGAGGCAGAAGCAGAGTTTCAGCAACCAAAAAAGCGACGAAAATGAACATACCATATGAACAGAGATGTTATGCGCCTTTATTTTTGGCAGAGAAATGTGGGCAAAGTGTGAGGAGAGAACATCAGTGTGGAACAGCAGCTTCGTATTGATGAACTCGCCTTGGAAGATGCAGATAACGAAGACTTGATTGATGCTGAAGGCATAGGTGATAGGGATAATGAAGATCATGTACCGGAACCATTAGAACCAGATCCGGATATTACTAACGATGATGTGGATAGGGAAATCTCAGAAAAACTACAGCACCTTGAAAGGGATTTTGGTGATGCTTTACTAGAGTTCAGATATGTAGAACCAACACTAAGGCATTCACTGCCCAAAATGAACATCACAAATGATCTGCGTGCACTAATAGCACCGTTAGAACGTTAAGCCAGACTGCTTCCGTACAAGAAAAGTAGTGCACGAAGGCAACAAAATCTAAACTCGTAGCCAGATGAAAGAAGGTTCTACCGTGAACTGAGAGTAAAACCAAATAACCAGCAAGGCACCGAAGTCCCTTAATTGGAAGATATGACTAACAATTGGTCGGCTGTTTGAGGAAAAATGAACAGATGCAATTTGAACACTGCGTGGTTCAAACTGGAGGAAGCAAGGGTAAGCAATAGCTCTGAAACGCAACTTACAAACATCACAGTTTTAGATGTTTCAACGGTCTTGAAAAGGGCAAGTAATTAGAAAGCTCACGGTCCGAACATGGTGCACAACTTCTGGTACAAGCACCTGACGAATGTGCATCTTCCGCTGTCAAGGTGTTTTCAGAAGATCATTGAACACACAGATCTGATGCAAGGCTTAATGCTCCAGAGTACTACGTATATGTTACCGAAAAAACCAGACGCTCAAAATCCATCTGACTTTGGACCGATAGCCTGTCTTCTAACAATTGATAAATGTCTTACAGCTATCATTGCAGATAAGCCCTGGCGGATCGAAAACCCCGAATAAAATCTCTACAGAGTACCCGTAAAGAGATCCCATTGGGTTCCCATTCGGTTCCTTTTAAAAAAACTCAACAAAACAGCAATATCAACTTTTAAATTGTTGAACTTTGGATTCTTCGTTAAAATTTGCGTTAAAAACTTACGGAGTAATCGCAATCAACATACTACTTGAGCTATTATGGATGCGCTTGAAGTCGCCTTCAGCAAAAGTTTATGACTTTTTTTACATTTTCAACGTTGCAAAAAAAGTATTGGGATTACTCCGTGACTTTATAATAGAAAACTTACCGTAGAATCCGAATCTTAACAGTTTAAAAGTTGATCTTACTGTTTTTTTTATTTTTTTAAAAAGGAAACAAATAGGAACCAAACAAGGTCTTTACGGGTACTTTGCAGAGGCTCCATTCGGTTTCTTCGGTCCGCCAGGGAAGTATATTCTCATTGCGACGAGAATGGCATTCTTATAGAAGAACAAAAAGGATGTAAAAACTCGCGAGGCTGTAAAGATCTAGTCACTATAGACGATGCTGCTATGTCTCAAGCTCGTAAGCATCAAAGGAACTTACACATGGCATACATTGACTACAAGCAAGAGTTTCCTTCCGTGCCGCATGACTATTTGCTTGACGTCTTAAAACTTTACAAACTCTGCCCACGCATTATTGATTTTCTAAGCCATGCGATGAGATTCTGGGTACAAGAATCAATTACTTTGATCATTGATAACTAAGGATAACTAGATCAATACGCTTTAAGACGGGTATACTTCAAGCAGACTCATTCAGCGCACTATGGTTCTGTTTAGCATTGAATCCATTAAGCAAAACACTAAACAGCATGCCTCATGGGTTCAGAATTCATGATAATGAACATGGTCATCAAGTGACCCCTCTTATTTACGTGGATGGCCTGAAGCTGTACACTAGTTCCGCCCAGAAACTGCAGCAAGTGATCGATGTCACAAAGCAGTTTTTCAATGATATCCACATGGAGTTCAGACTAAATAAATGTAGAACAGTGCATTTAATCAGAGGGGAATTAGGGACCGCAGAGTTAGAGAACGAGTTCGCAAATGACATCGAGGCAATGGCTGCATGCGAATCATATAGATATCGGGGTATTCTTGACTCTCAGTGTATTCAACATATGATAGTTAAGACAAGCCGAACGAATGCCTTCACTACGAGACTCAGATTGATTATAAAGTCCTCGCGTACTCCTTCGGGCTCATAAAAAGGGCTAACATCGAGCTTGAAAAGTTAAACAGAATTGTTCGTGTGGAAATGATGAAGAACCGAATGCACCACAGAAGTACAACAATTAAAAAGTTAGTTCTACCACGACATTTAGGGGGTAGGGGCGTTGCAGATGTCAAAAAACTGTGTGAGTCACAAGTTATACAGTTGCGAGAATGTTTTAACAGCAAATGAAATGTTGCGTTTTACAGTACTATCTGTCAAGCAGATCTTGACTCCACGCCATTAAAATTATCCTTACATAGGGCCTTTAATATCAGTGGAGATACCAACGAATCCATCGAGCACATTATTGATGATTGTCGCCTAATGGCTCAGAGAGAATATACGCACAGACATAATAATGTAGCGGTCATTATACATCAACAACTTGCCCTCTTGACCAAAATTTGCAGTTAACTTGTACAACTAAGATCCACAAGTATAGCGAGTTAAGGCATGAAGTAAAGACCATATGGAGGAATGTGAGGCATGTTACTATTCATCCCATTGTGATTTCGGCTACAGGCAATGTGCACGCAAGATGCACTGAACATTTTGTACATATAGGAGTCAGCAGGGTATTGGCAGCAGCTCAGAAGGCGGTTTTATTGAACATCTGTCGCATTGTAAAAAACTGTCTTGACCATCAGGAAGCGAGCGACTAAAAACACGTGGAGTGGCAGATAGTAGCTCTAAGAAAGCATCCAGAGGTGACTGTTATCACCTCCAACGCTGGTGGCCGCTCGTAATTTTATACCTACAAAATCGTTGCAGGAGGTTTCAAGCATAGCATTAAATTAGTTGTATTAACTTATAACATTCTAATCTCATCAGTCACATGACTTCGTCCATGGCTATGATGTATAACCGGATTCAACCAAGTAAAAGTTTAATAAAGCATAATAATAATTCAATTTACTTTTTACATTGAATCACTCTGAAGGCACTATCTCTATATCTAAGAAAAATGAATCTTTGCGAATCAGGTCGTAGAAAATAGTTTGCAGATTTTTCCTGAAAAAATGAGTGCTAAATTCGATGCCTGATATGTAGATTAATTATTTGAATTAACTAAATGAAATAATAATAATTCCATTAATTTTTTACATTGAATCTCTCCGATTGCACTACTCGATATCTAAGAATAATGTATCTTTGCGAATAAGGGCGTACAATGTAAAAAACTTCTTGGGAAATTTTCCCCAAAAGTGTGTTGACGCCAATTTCCACACATTTCGGGGCATTTTCCCCAACTTTTAGTAGGGAAAATTCCCCAAACATCCTTGTGAAATATTAGCCAAAAAGTGGTGAATTTTTCCCAAGATTTGATAAGGAAAATTCCCTACGATATTGTGTAATAATAACTAAACTTTCGGGAATTTGTCCGAAGATTAAACAGGGGAAATTCCCCAAAATTTGTGGAATATTGCCTAAAACGTTTGTGAAAATACAAGTTATTTATGGAAACCTCCCTAAACTTTATTAGTATATTAAAAATTGCTGAATTTTACCCAAGATTTAAAAATTCATAAATTAAAAATTGAAAAATTTATGTAGCTCACACTCAATCCCTGTGAAGTGGTATCCCCATTATTGAAATTTAATATTTTTTCAGAGTTGTGGGTGCCTCATCAATAGTTCTGGAGTTCTTTATATGTTTTAGCAATAGTTCTAATAACTGAAGCATTGCAAAAAACTATTTTGAAGTCCTGGGTAGGTTAAACATAGTTCTAGAGTTCCGGATCTTTTTTAACAAGAGTTCTTGCTAATATCACCAAAAAATCGGGTTTCAAAAAAAATAGCTAGGCCCCCTACCTCTTTTTGAAAAATCAGCTTTTTCTTGCATTATCCCCTGGTTCCGTAAGAGTTCTGGAGTTCTTCAATAAAAAAATAAAAAATAAAAGGGGCAAAAAACAACATTTCCGAAAATAGAAAAAGTTGACAAATTTCTCGTTTAAATAAAAGAAAAGTTCTCTTTAGAGTTTTATATTCATCAACAGGGGTTTTACAAAAAAATCCCATAACACTTTTCGATTGAGTAAAAATTCAAAGAACTGCAGCACGTTTAAGAAAATCAAAAATTTTGGAATTCTACAATGTTGGGAGTTTTAGTATCTATGATCAGAGTTCTAGAATTCTTCATGCTATATACAAAAAAATATCATAAAGCTTTCCTATCAAGTCAAAATTCTAAGAACTATTGCACTTTTAAGAAAAACCAAAATTTGGAAGATTCCAAAATGTTGAGATTTCTAAAAGTTCTGATGGGAGTTCTGGACTTATTTATGACAGCTCTACAAAAAAGTGTTATAACACGTTTCAATCATACCATAAATGGAAGAACTGCGGCACTTTTAAGAAAATCAAAAATTTTGAAATTCCAGAATGTTGAGAGTTCGAAGAGTTCTGGACTTCTTCATAGCAGGTCTACAAAAAATGGTCATAAAACTTTTCCTTCCAGTTAAAATTCGAAGAACTATGGTACTTTAAAAGAAAAAAAATTTGACTCGAGGAAATATAGCACTTTTAGAAAATACAAAACCCTTTTAGGAAAACCCAAAATTTTAAACTTTACCAATTTTGAGAGTTCTAAAAGTTCTGATTAGAGATCTGGACTTCTTAATGAGATCTCTACAAGAAAGTGTTATAAAAATTGTCGATCAAGTCTAAATTCGAGGAAGTATGGCATTTTTAAGAAAATTCCAAGTTTTGGAATTCCAAAATGTTTAAAGTTCTAAGAGTTCCGATTGGAATTCTGGACTTCTTCTTGAGAGCTCTACAAAGAAGTGTCATACAACTTTTCGATCAAGTCATAATTCGAAGAACTATGGAACTTTTAGAAAATACAAAACCCTTTTAAGGAAACCCAAAATTTGAACGTTATCGGCTGTAAATTTTCTAAAAATTCTGGTTAGAGTTCTGGGCTTCTCTATGAGAGCTCTACAAGAGAGTCTTATACGATTTTTCGATTCAGTCTAAATTCAAGGAAGTATTGCACTTTTAAGAAAAGCCAAAATTTTGGAATTCCAAAGTGTTAGGAGTTCTAACTTCTAAGAGTGCTGATCGGAGTTCTGGACTTACTAATGACAGATCTAAATGAAAGTTTTATACAACTTTTTGATCAAGTCCAAAATCGAGAAAGCATGTCACTTTTAAGATAATCCAAAATTTTGGATATTGATGCAAAGTTTTTTTAATGTTCGTTCACTTTGTATGTGACTTTATGAACTGATAATATGCATAATTTAAACAATTCAGAAATTCTAAAAGTGGTTTTCAGCTTGGATAACTTTAACATTTGCATAATGCTTCAGGTGACCCCCTCCCCCAAAGGGGTTACGTATTTTTTGAATGGCCCTTATTGGATTGGTGACACCTTCTGTTGTGTCAGTGAATGTACTCTGCGTTAGTGTGTGTACTTTTTCCGCAATTCACCAAGTAAAAATTCAGAGTTTGAAGTTTACAAAGGCTGTTACGATGGACTCGTCAAATTGGATATTTATAGATCTACATTGATTCTTCTGCAGACAATTTCAATAAGGTAATAAATCTGGTGAGATATATTTACAATTTCCATTTTAGGTTCCATGCTCCTCATGTTCGGTAACAGGAATGGCCATAAGCTTAAGTACGTATAAAGGATTACTGAGAATCTACATTGATTCTTCTGCAGACAATTTCAATAAGGTAATAAATCTGGTGAGATATATTTACAATTTCTATTTTAGGTTCCATGCCCCTCATGTTCGGTAACACTAATAGCCATAAGCTTAAGTACGTGAAAAGGATTACTGAGAATTGTGGCCTAAATACCATTCTATCTATTCATCCTCATAACTTATTATTTAATTTGGTTATTTAAGATATCTGCAGCTATCTTCCGGATACTTTTACTTAAAGAAGGCCGTAAATAATGATTATATTACGAAACGTGGTTTTTCTTTAGATGAGGCATAACAATTGGTAGAGAATGTATGAATCTTAAGGACTCATTGCTCTATTTTGAAAAATAAAGGTGAGTTAATGTATTCAATCTCACTTGATTGCCATCTACCTGCTCATCTAAGTCCATCTGCTCGACTTTTCCTCAGGTCGCTACCTGAGCCCGAACGCTATGACCATAAGAATAAAAGGCGAAGCATAAAATTCTTGAAATTTTGCAATCAGCAATTTAAAAATATTATATTCGGAATCTACATTTTTTGCGATTCTAACTATGTGTGACTGGCAATCAAAAGATGAAAACTAGAATAAGTTGTCTTAGATTTTAGTTTATGTTTTCACACTAGCTAGCTAGCATTATGGAATTTTACGTAGATCAGGGTTTTCTTAAAAGTGCTGCAATTCTCCGAATTATGATCATGAAAAAGTCCAGAACTACAATTAGAACTCTTAGAACTCTAAAAATTTTGGAATATTTAAAATTGAGGTTTTTCTTAAAAGAGCAATAGTTCTTGGAATTTTGACTTGATCGAAAATTTGTATGACACTTTTTCGTAGAGCGTTTACGAACAAGTCCCTAACTCCGATTAGAACTCCTAGAACTTTCAACATTTTGGAATTCCAAAATTTTGATTTTCTTAAAAGTGCCATACTTCCTCGAATTTTAACTTGATCGTAAAATTTTAGAAGACTTTCTTGCATAGCTCTCATAAAGTAGTCCAGAACTTGAATCAGAATTCTTAGAATTTTTAGAGTTGGTGAAGTTCAAAATTTTGGGTTTCCCTAAAAGGGTTTTGTATTTTCTAAAAGTGCCATAATTCTTCGAATCTTAACTTGAAGGGAAAGTTTTATAACACTTTTTTACAGATCTCCTATGAAGAAGTCCAGAACTCTGATCAGAACTCTTTGAACTCCCAAAATTGTGGAATTTCAAAATTTTGGATTTTCTTAAAAGCGCTGCAGTTCTTCCAATTATGATATGATCGAAAAGTGTTATAACACTTTTTTGTAGAGCTGTCATAAACAACTCCAACAATCCTATCAGAACTCTTAGAACTCTCAACATTTCAGAATTCCAAAATTTTGGATTTTCATAAAAGTGCTATAGTTCTTCGAATTTTTACTTGATCGAAAATTTATACAGCTCTTTTTTTAAGGAAAATTTATACAACTTTTTTTGTAGGGCTTTGATAAGGCAGTCCGGAACTCCAATCAGAACTCTTAGAATTCTAAACATTTTGGAAAAAATTTTTTTTTGATTTTCTTAAAAGTGCCGCAGATCTTCGAATTTTGTTATGATCGAAAAGTGTTATAACCAGAGCTGCGATTAGTAACTCCAGAACTCCGATCAGAACTCTTAGAACTCTCAACATTTTGGAATTTTTCAAATTTTGATTTTCTAAACGTGCCGTACTTATTCAAATTTGAACTTGATCGACAATTTTTCTAATACTTTCTTGTAGAGTTATTATAAAGAGGTCCAGAACTCTAATCAAAATTCTTAGGAATCTCAAGTTAGTTAAAATTCAAAATGTTGTGTTTTCCTAGAAAGGTTTTGCGTTTTCTTAAAGTGCTATAGTTCCTCGAATTTTGACTTGATCCAAAATTTGCATAACACTTTTTTGTTGAGCTCTCAAAAAGAAGTCCAGAACTATCACCATTACGTTTAGAAATCTCAACATTTTGGAATTTTCAAAATTTTGGTTTTTCCTAAAAGTGCCATAGTTCTTCGAATTTTAAGTTGCAGAAAAAGATTTACTACACTTTTTTACAGAGCTGCCATTAAGCAGCTCAGAACTCCTATCAGAACTCTTAGAACTTTCAACATTTGGGATTTCCAAAATTTTGGATTTTCTTAAAAGGGCTATAGTTCTTTGAATTTTGACTTGTGGAAAGGTTTTATGATGCTTTTTTTATATATAGCATGAAGACTTCCAGAACTCTGATCAGAAATATTACAACTCCCAACATTTTAGAATTGCAAAATTTTGGATTATCTTAAACGTGCTGCAGTTCTTTGAATTTTTACTTCATCGAAAAGTGTTGTGAAACTTTTTTGTTAAACCCCTGTCGATGGATACAGAATTCTAAAGGGAACTTTCATTTTATTTAAACGAGACATTTTTTCAAAATTCTGTATTTTTGAAAATGTTGTTTTTTGACTATTTTTTCAATTTTTTTATCAAAGAACTCCAAAACTATTACGGAACCAGAGGATAATGCAAGAAAAAGTTAATTTTTCAAAAAGTGGGGGCTAGCTATTTTTTTAAAACCCGGTTTTTGGGTGATATTAGCCGGAACTATTTTTAAAAATGATAAGGCACTCTAGAACTACGTTTAATCTACCCAGAACTCTAAAAAAAAGTTCACTTTCGCAAAAGTGGGGGGGGGGGCGTGAAGTTAGCCCTCCCTTTTCGAAAAGTGATTTTGCAATGCTACAGTTATCAAAACTATTGCTAAAACATGTAAAGAACTCCAGAAATATTGCAGAGGCATCCAGAACTTTAAAATAAATATTAAATTTTCAATAATGGGGGCACAAAGTCAAAGGGATCTAACATTCTCTAAATTTTATGGAACACGGAAAAAAGTACGCTATAAGATATACACAGAAAAGTGATGAAATATTACTCTGTGGTGCAATAACGGGGCCTTTCGTGCAACCACAGAGTAATTCTTACACTTTGGGAGAAACTAGCGAACTTTATTGCATCAAAGTGCAAGATTTACTCTGTGAAATTGTAAATTCGTATCCAGATCGCATGGGGATGAGTGATAATTTAACAATGTTAACCAGTGATTCCTACTTTGTAGCGAGCGCTAGATACAGCTCGCATTGTACACTGCGCGCGTGTCTCGCAAGAGTAGAGGTTCACTTTCGCTTAGTAAACCTTGCTGTTTCTGGGAGGAAAAATTATAGTTTCGCATTAGAAATCTCGCATCTAAGCAAAAGTCACAGTTGTGCCCTAGAATAGAATCGTCGGTAGACATTCCGTTACAGCAGCTCGAAACAAATGATGTAATACAATGATAAATTCACAACAAAAAAAAGTTTTATTTTTAATAACTGTCAAGATTTTACGCTGGTAAGCCAGGGCTAATAGAGGAATATATTTTTGTTCTATTTTTTCGTTTTACACAGTTTATATGAACAGGTTGATTTACAAATGCTCGATGAAAATATTTCAATTTAATTAATTTTAATTTTAATAACTAAATGTTTAATTTCAATATTCATTTAATTTTGTGACTTCTTTCCAAATTCTGAGGCTCAAAAATGTAATGGATTTATTACTCTCAGATGTATTGTAAGTGCATAAATATTACAATTTAAATTTAATTTTCCAGCTTAAAAAAAGAATTGAATGATTATAGTTCTACTAATCTTCTTTAGTAAAAACCTGAAAGTAAAAACAAAAGCAGCTACTACAAATCGTTTATTAAAACATTGAAGTTGAAAAAATTGTTTAAGATACAAGGTACTTAAACCTGATTAATATTCTAACTTTGAAGTTGCATTTGAACATTGAATCGAAGACTAGCTGAAATTAGAAGAAATAAGTTTTGAAAATGAAAATTTTTAAATGCTAAGAATTTTATAAAACTTTGCTTGAAGCTTTACTAATGATTTATACATTTTTATAAAATATAAGGATGCACATTATGTGATATAATAAATAGTATAATAGTGTAATAAATTTCAAACATAGGTAAGTGAAGTAAACGGTGTTTATTTACATATTTTTTAATTTTATTCCTGGAACAATATTTGAAGGGTTGCAGTATACAGAATTAGGTATCTAACAAACAAAAACAAAATTTTTTAGAAAACCGAAATAGCATTCCGTAAAATCGAAATCAGCCTTGTTTTTGATTTGAGGCCAAAAAAGTATGATTAAACACAAGTATCCAGTTCCGAGGAATAAAATGTGAAAGTTTACAATCACAAAGAGATTCAAATTTCGTGGGTTTTGAAAATTGTGTTTAAACAGGGACTGTAAATTTATTCTTCAACTTTAAAAAATGATAAAAACTTGCTACTGAAATATGAGGAGGCTGAATAAGAATAAAAAAGAGCTTATAAAAAAAGCGTATTCTTTTCCGGAAAAATAAATATTTAATGTGGCGGTATCGCACTGTGACAGTCATAAAAGTTTTAAAAGTCGCTTTTAGTAGAAATTAAAGATTTTATGTTGGAATTTGATTATACTATAAAATATAAATCAGACGAATGAAAAGAAAACTACAATGCTAACAGGTATAGTCGAGAGTGACACTAACTCGCGACCTCGCTGCCTGTAAAAGAATTCTTTCATGTTCCAATAGCTACTACGATCTCTTTCGAAAATGTTGGTCAAAAAAGTTTGTATTTTGCAGCGCTGGTCGAGTACGTTCGGACGCGCGCGGGTATCATATTGATTACAAACAGACACGAATTTTCCACTAAAATGATCAATGTTAAAAAAAATTATGTTTTAATCAAGTGCTTCAACTTTACGCAAGGTATAGTCATTTTTTCAATCAAAAAAATGAATTTTCAACCAAGAAGTTTAATTTTCTACCAAGAAATAGGGAACCAATTAGGTAATAAATTATTTTGAATAAAATTATTATGAGTATCATATTATGTACAATATGAAACGAATTTGAAACTGAAATGATCACTTCCGTTTCCGGCATGAAAGTGTAAAGTAGTGGGAATTGTTTATGCTGAGTTTTTCTGATATAGTGGTGAAATTTGAGGTGAGTGGACTGTGGAAGTGTGTAGAAATATGTGGAGGTGAGAGATCTAATCGAGGGATTGTGAGATTCCAAAGGGGAGATAGATATTTTGGAGGATTGAGACAGATTTGTGTGGAAGTTTGTTTGGAAATTTGTGACAGGGTGGGAAGACTGTGTTGACGGATTAGTAGTAGCAGGGTTAGGTAGCGACAAAGAAAGATGATACAGGTACCAGACAGCGACGTTAAAGGCAGGGAAGTATAGAAGGCGGGAAAGTTTGAATTTGATTAATGGCCGGCGGAGCGAGTATCTCCGCGGAAGAAACAGAGTTAGAGCAGGAAGTGTTCAGTACGCCGAAAGAAGAGATAAAGGAAAGGCAGGCAAGGGTGAAGTATAAAAAAACTATAGAAAAGGAAAGATTAAGAGCAAGAAGCGTAGGGTCAATAGAAGCATTTATCAAAAGGAAGAGAGGGGAGAGGGAAAGCAGTGAAGAGAAGGAAGATTTCGGGGCAAACGTGAAATAACAAAAGATGTTTAGATCGCCGCCGGAAAAGCAGAGTTTGGTAGGGAAAAGCAGTAATAGTAAGGGTGATGACGGTAGCGGAGATGAAAATGAAGTGTCGATAAAAGAAGAAAGACTAAAGGAAATTTGAGAAGTGATGCTAGAGGTAATGGGGATTTATGAAGAAAAGCAGGAGAAAAGGGAGAGGAATTAAAGAATTAAATTAGGCGGGAAATGGCTGAATTTAAGAAAGAAATAAAAAAATGGGAACAAATCAGGAAGGTAAGTGAGAAGAGGGGAAATAATGGTACTGGTGAAACTAAATAAATGGGAACATAAGAGGGAGGTGCTGACAAAGAAAAGGTTATTATATGGTAGTCCAGAGAAAATAGAGGATGATTTGACATGCGCAGAAAGAAAGATACAGTATAAATTAAGGAAAATAGCGGAAGAGGAAAGAAAAAAGGGAAAGAGAACATGGGTTAAGTATGGGAGAATTAAGATAGATGGAGTATGGTGGGATTGGGATGAAAAAAGGGAACAGATAGTAAGAAATGAGGTGCAGGGAAACTAGAAGAGGAAGGAACGGGAGATAGGAAAATAAGAAATAGTAAGGAGAAAAAAAGATGAGAAACGAAAGTGGGGAAGAATGGAAGATTTGTTACTGGAATATAGCAAGATTGGAGAGTCAGGATAAGGACTTTATGAAAAATTTGACACAATGGGATGTAATCATAATGATGGAGACGTGGCTAGATGAAAAGGAATGGGGAAAGAGTAAGGGGAAGGTTACCAAGAGGTTAAAAATGGCAAGTGCAAAATGCAAAGAGGAAGAATAAAAAGGGCAGAGAAATGGGAGGAATGGTGATGAGAGTAAGGAATGAATGTATAACAGGGAAAGATAAGCAAGGCATGAATGAACAAAAAGAAGGAGTAATAGTAGAAGAGGCTATGATGGGAGGAGAAAAGTAGAAGGTAGTGGGGATTTATGTGAAAGGTGATATGCAGGAAAAAACAGAGGAGATTAAAGAAATGATTGAAGAAAATAAAGAAGAGATTAAGATGATAATAGGGAATATAGAAGGGGATGAAAAAGGAGAATATACACGCTCAGGAAGTGAAAGGGGAACGGTAATTGATTATGTGATGGTGGATGATGAGGTAAGAGAGAAGGTTAAGAAACTAGAGGTAGGAGAATATATTAATTCAGATCACTTTCCCTTAATAGTGACATTGGAGGGACAAAAAGCAATAGCAATATGAGTAAAAGGGGAGCAAATGAAAAAAGTGTAGGAAAAGAGGATTGGTCAAGGGAAGGAAAAGAACAGTTTAGAGAAAAAATAAGAAATATCAAAATGGGAGAGGACAATGTGGACGAGGAGATGGGAAAAATGATAGGAGAAATAAAAATATAATTAAAGTGTCTAAACAAAAATGAAGTTATTAAAGGGGGGAATAGAAGTGAGTGGGATGTGGAATGCAAAGAGAAAAAAAGGAGGTCAAAAAGGAATTAAGAAAGTGAAGAAAAGAAAAAATTAATCAGGCAGAATATAGGAAAACAAGAAAGAGTCTACTGAGTTGTGTTATCAAAAGAAAGAAGAAGAGAATAAAAGATTTGAGGAAGAGGCGGAGAAGTCTAGGACGGAAGAAGAGGTATGGAAGGTAGTAAATAGAGAAAGAAAAAGAAGAAGAAGAGTAAACCAAGATATTGAAATGATAGAATGGAAGAAATATTTTTTGGATTTGCTAGGAGGCGTAGAGAGAAAAGTTATAAAGGGAGGAAAATATGGTAGGGAAAGAGATGAGGAAGAGGAAATTTCAAGGGAAGAAGTAGTTAAAGTTTTAGGAATAATGCAGGATGGAAAAGCACCTGGTATAGATGAGATTCCAGATCAATTATGGAAATATGGAGGGGAGGAACTAGAGGAATGGGCATGGATAATGTGTAATAGAGTATGGAGAGGAGAGGGGTGGCCAGAGTTATGGAAAGAAGGAGTAGTTATACCAATAGTAAAGAAAGGCAAGGGAGAGGAGGTTAAACATTATAGGGGGGGGGGGGGTGACGTTTGATGCCAGCACTGTATAAAGTATATGTAACTATTTTGTCGGAGAGATTGAAGATAAAAGTTGAAGAAAAAAAGATGGAGTCACCCAATCAGACAGGGTTTATAAAAGGAATGGGGGTAATGGACAACATATATGTTCTGAACTATGTAGTAAATAAGAGAATTAAAAGGGAAAAAGGGGCAATGATAGCAATGTTCGTGGACTTAAAGGCGGCGTTTGTCTCATTAAACCAAGAAGAAATAGAAAAACTTATGATAAAAAGGGGGATAAGAGAGGGATTAATAAAGAGAGTATCAGAAATTTTTAGAAAGTCAAGAAGCAGGGTAAAGGTAGGAGGGCAAGTAGGAGATAGTTTCTGGTCGGTGAGAGGTGTGAGGCAAGGGTTTCCTCTGAGCCCACTTTTATTTAACTTATTAATATCAGACTTGGATGAAGAAATGAGGAAAAAGGGTTGGGGAAGAGTTAGGATAGGGAAGGAAAAGATATATACACTGGCATACGCAGACGACATAGTGTTGCTGGCAGAGGATTAAGAAGGGATGACGAGATTAATAACAGGATTAAAGAAATACTTAGATGGGAAAAAGCTGAATGCAAATGTAGAAAAGACAAAGATAATGATGTTTAGAAACTGAGGGAGAAGGAAGAAAGAATGGACAGGGAGATGGAAAGGAATAAAGTTAGAAGAAGTCAAAGAGTATAAATATTTAGGATATATCTTGCAAACGAATGGGGATCATTCAGCTTATATAAGAGAAAGGATAAAAATGCAGCAGGGGTAATGAAACAGGTATGGGGCATAGGAAAAAGAAGGTTGAAAAAAATTGGAGAAGGAGAATGTGGTTATTTGATATGCTGGTATGGCCGGTATTGGGTTTTGGAGCAGAGATATGGGGATGGAAAGAAAGGAAGATATTGAGAGTTTACAAGAAAGGTATATAAGGTGGACACTAGGGGCAGACTGGAGGACGCCAGGATATATGGTGAGAGAAGAAGCGCAAAGGGATAAGTTAAGTATTAGAGCGGGAAAGAGGGCATGGAAATTTGAGACGAAGCTAAAGGAGGGAAAGTGAGGGGAGTTGGCGAGAAAGTGTTTGGTGGAGGTAGAAGAGAGGAGAGGGAGGGCGATCGAATTAACGAGATGGGAAAAAGAAAGGGGGGAATTCTTTAATAATAGAGAAATAGAATATGGGACTGGAGTAAACTATGAAGAATTGAAAAAAAGGGAGAGGGAAAGTCAATTAATAGAAATATAGGGGGGCGACTGAAGAATCAAAGTACAATAAATGGTATAAGATGATAAAAAAGTAAGGGTGCCAAAGTATTCAGAAAAGGGATGGGGAGAGAGCAGGTGAACCAGAATAGCAAGATTTAGATTGGGAAACGAGGTAAAGGGGGGGATGTACTGGGAAAAAGAAGAGAACAGAAAGTGTAGAATATGGGAATAGGAGGAGGAAACATGGGAGCATGTATGGGAAGGATGTATGAGAGGAATGGAAGATAAAGGAAGCTGGCAAGAAAATGTGGTTAAGATTCTAGGGGAAGATGGATTAGGAGAAGAATGGATGAAGGAGTTGGAGGTTGCTAGAGTTGCGCATGAGGGAGAATGAAAGAATGCACGTGAACAAGGTAAATGGAGGTATAAAAAAGTGAAAGAAAAAGGAAACAGAAGTCGCTTAGATTATAAGCGTGAAAATTGTAACACTTAGGGGATACATTATGAATAAAGAAGAACTGAAATGATCAACTTTATTTGAAAAAATGCTTTTTTCATCATACGGTTCAACTTTCTACCAGATATAGCTATTTTTTTTATCAAAAAGATCAATTTTCAACCAAGAAGATTAATTTTCTACTAAAAAAGAATAAGGTGGTTTAATTTTCAATTAGGCATAGATAAATGTTCAAACAAAGAAATGAATCTTCAACCAAAAATATTATTTTTTAAGAGAGTGCTTAAGCATTCAATCAAGTAGTTGAATTTTCAATCAAAACATGTGAATTGATGAATTAATGAAGATTCAACACAAAAACTAAATTTTTAATAAAATAGTTTAATCTTCAACAAAGTATAGTGAAATTTTCAACCAAGAAGATTAATTTTCCACCAAACAAGTATTTTTTTAATAAATTGGTTCAAACATTCAACCGAGTAGTTGAATTTCAAACAAAAAAGATACATTTTCAATAACAAAATTTAATAGTTGATATTTAAAATAATTAAGATTTTTAATTTTAATACCAACTACTAAATTTTGTTATTGAAAATTCATCTTTTTTGGTTTACGATTCAACTACTAGGTTGAATGTTTGAACCGATTTGTTAAAAAAATACTTTTTTGTATAAAATTAATCTTCTTGATTAAAAATTTCACAATAATTCGTGGAAGATTAAACTATCGCTTCTGAATGTGCTCGATTAGGGCTGGAGGTCGGAGCGCGGGCACAAAAAATCGATATTTTTTAAACTACTGCAAAATACAAACGAAAACTGTATAAATTAATTAAAAATAGAACTATCGATTTAAAAGTGGCACACTCAAGATATTTGGACCCACAAATTATTTTTCCATTTTCCTCCGTGCATACTAAGGGAAAGCTTACGTAACTGACTTCGCGATTACGGTCAATTTTCTCGCAACTGAAAATGTTACATTCGACCTAAATGACAATGCTACTTACGTAAGATTTTCCTTAGTACTATCACGGCCTGTGACCGTTATATATACATAATATCTACTTATTTATGATAATAATCATTTGTCAATATCAATTATATAAAATACTCAGAACTTATAAATTATCTTTACCATAAAATTATTCTTCGAATATATTCTCGGATGAACACTTATCGATTAGTAAAGGGTTATCCGAAACACCCTGCCATACCGACCATAGATACATAAATCACTTTAATTATATATCCGAAGACTGAATTATTTATAAATGGATTTTTTATTATCTTATATTATTAATCACCATGATCAATTATTATTAATTATTATTGTCATGAACATTTAATATTTATATTCTGAATCATATTATACATTCTATGTCAAATTCTAATAAATATCAAGCAATACCAATGTGAATCATGTGAATGCACGGTCATTGATGTCATAACCAATCAGAAGGAAGCAAGCCCCACGAAAGAACACGCGACGCCCATCTACTATGGCCCAATTGGTGAAAAGGCCCTAAACGTCATAATGATATGTGGTCTTCGACTACCCCTCAATAGAATGCATTACTAGGCAGTCTGATAAGTACCTGAAAATTCTAAGAGATGGCATTAGTATTCACTAATGTGAACCATTTTCGTCGAGCTTGATCCTTCAAATGACGCCTGTCAAAACTTCAACCATTCATGTTTACGCATTTACAAGTTACAGCACTGAGAAGCGACTAACCTCCGAGTTTTTTTTTATTATGGAAAAATCTGAGTTTCGAGTTTTGATCAAACACTACTATCTTCGGAAGAAAAAGATATCCGAGACCAAGGCCAAGCTGGATAAGTATTACCCGGACTCTGCACCGTCGATTGGAACGATTCATAAGTGGTTTACCGAGTTTCGTTGT
>NC_046665.1:16131292-16147793 GCF_010883055.1 Belonocnema kinseyi | reverse complement strand
GGAGCATACTATTCATCATTATTGGACCGATTGAAAATCGAAATCGCCGAAAAACGACCGCATTTGAAGAAGAAAAAACCGCTTTATCATCACGAAAATGCGACTGTTCATTCATGCTTATTTGCACAAGCAAAATTGCATGAAATCGGCTTCGAATTGGTTCCTCAGCCACCGTATTCACCAGACCTGACCCCCAGCGACTATTACTTGTTCCCTAACCTGACGAGATGACTCACCGGTAAGCGTTTTTACTCAAATGAGGAGCTCATAGCTGAAACTGAGGCGTATTTTGGAGACCTTCCGATCGAGTACTTTTCGGACTGTATCAAAATGTTAGAAAATCGTAGGGGTCGCTGTATCGACCTAAAAGGAGAGTATGTTGAAAAATAAAACCGACTTTGGCCAAAAAAACGTCTCCGTGTTTCATTTTTCAGGGACTTATCAGACTGCCTAGTACAAGGGCCAGCGCGTAGCCTCCCACCTACGCAATATTCAAAGATCTGTGTTATCATGCCATAAATCAATGTCAGAAAATGGTCCACCAAGGGACTATTTTTCCTCCCCTGATCAGATTTCTGCATATATATATATATATATATATATATACCCACTTCTTGAAGGGTTAAGACAAGTATAATTCTACCATCGTACCGCTGCGCAACAACTCTCCGGAAGTTTATAAACAGTTTATTTCTACCGCAGAAGTACAAATCTCCAGAAGTTTAAGAACAGTTGTTAAATCTCTGTAGAAGAATTGTTCGGAATTTTAAAAAAACAAAGTTTAGATTCAGTGAAACCTTTTTCTTTTTTTTAAAGGGTGGACAATAAGACGAAGTTTCTCAAAATATTCTGGTAGTTCCATGGTGCATATGTCGAATCAAATAAAAAACAAACTCACAGATATCACACGTGTAACTTGATTTTAATCAATTATAATTGTATACCTTAACCCGTTCTAAATCAATGATTCATTTTTTTCAAACTTTCGCTTTGTTTGTTCCTCAATCCATGCTTTCTTATTTTAAATAAAATTAGAATAAAAAAAGAGGAAGTAGCGTAAGTTTAGCTATAATTATTTTATAGCCAAGTAAGTGCATCTCATCTGAGACGTAACATACCTCATTATAAATGTTGGTGCATCGGCCTGGAAATAAAAGCAATGCGGAAATTCTGAGATAATCGAATATTAAATTTGTTTAAATACGTAAATCTTCAAAACATTTATTAAGTTCTTCTCTATATAAAATTATAAAATAGAATTTCAAACCGATTTCTAAATTTATTTTCAATATTAATGTTAAAAATATAAATTTCAAAAGTTTTTAAAGACTTTCTCTATATTAAAACAAAAATCCAACATTTTTTCTCATCTAAAGTTTTTCTCTAAATTAAAATGAAAAATATCAAATTCATTTTCTAAGTACTTTTTTGAATTAAAATAAATAAATCAATTTTAAGAAAATTTTCTAAGTATTTTTTTTTAAATTAAAATAAATCAATTTTACAAAAAAATTTCTAAGTATTTTGTCGAATTAAAAGGAATAAATCAATTTCACGAAAATTTTCTAAGTATTTTGTTGAATTAAAATAAATAAATCAATTTTTGCGAAAATTTTTCTAGTTATTTTTTTGAATTAAGATAAATAAATCAATTTCACGAAAATTTTCTAAGTATTTTTTCGAATTAAAATTTTAAAAAATCATTTTCACGTAAATTTTCTACGTATTTGTTCGCATTAAAATAAAAAAAAAATCAATTTCAGAAAAAATTTTCTAAGCATTTTCTCGTACTAAAATAAAGCTCACAACACAATTCTTCTAAGTTTATTTTTTTTGTTTTCGTCATAAAATCAGTGTCACGAAACATTCATTAAATATTTTCCCATATCATTCTTTTTCTAAATAATATAAACTGCTTTCAAATCCTTTTCAATATATAAATAAAAAAATATATTATTTCATATTCAACTTTAATAAAACTTTTTTTTTCTATACTTTAAAAATAATAGAGAATTTTTAATATTCTTTTTAGATTTAATTAACAACTCAAGTTTATCTTTAACTTAGATTTAATATCTTTTAAATTATTTTTCTGATAAACGAAAAACTTCTAAATTATTTCTCATATTTAAAAAGCTTATTTCATTTTTAACTCTAATAAAATCTATTTGATTTTTTTCATATGCAGACTCTCTATGGTCTCTCTAATAGTTAAATTAAAACATTATTTGCATCTTCGTATTAAATTAAATCTTGTTATCCATCTTCATATTGTTGTCTATAATACAAACCTCTTTAAAAACTTTTCATATTTCAATAAATTAAATAGATTTTTTTTAACTAGAATAAAAAAAAATTTTATCAATAGAAATAAATAATTTTCTCTTTAACGTCATCTATATCTGATTGACTAAAAACTTCTTATGATCGAATAAAAGCGCTGAATTAAAACTCTATTTTAATTAAATCTTTATTTTTTTATCAAGTTTTCATTGTTATTCCAAAAAAAAACACACAATTATTAATTTTACTCACATATATCTATCACATTTGACCAATTTTAGAAATTTTGTTTTGGACATACAATATTTTACAAAAAGCTCATGGAACTCAACAGGGTTCTGAACAACTTTTAATTTTAAGAACTAATAAATAAACTAAAAACAGTGTACGCACCATTAAAAACGGTTTATCAACTTCAGGGAGAATTAGGTAACATTTCTCAATGGGAAAATGAAAAAGTACACTCCTATGCAACTAGAGTAAAAGAAATCTCTGATAAAATAAGTAACGCATATAAAGCAAAAAATAAAATCAAACTACCACCAACCGGATGAAATAACTGAAAATAAAATTCAAACTAATAAAGTTAATATTGCTCGTGAAGAAATCACATCATGTCAGTTCTGCGGAAAGATTGGACATATGGCACCAACATGTAGAACTTTTATTCAACAATTATCAAATTCTAACCAGTTTTAAAATCAATTTCAAACCAAATATGAAAAACAATTTTTTCCTAATAATTTTCATAATCAAAAACAATGATTTACTAATCATTTTCAAAATAAAAGACAATTTTCTCCTGACAATTTTCAAAATCAAAAACAATTTCAAGAAAACAATCAAAAATCGTTCACAAATTATACTCATAGACCATTTCAAAACAATAACCAAAGGCAATTCGTAAACAATAAGCCGTGACAACTTCAAAACTATTCAAGACCAAATACGAATAATTATCAGCGATCACCAATATCATATAATAATCAAGGACAATATTCAAATGCTAACAGAAATCAATTTAAAAATATTTGGTTCAATTCAAGACCACACAATGGAATGAAAGAAGCCCAAATACCTATCTGTCAAAACCTAACCATTCTCAACAAAATAATGCAGAAAACGGAATTATTATTTGCAATTACTGTAAAAAGACAGGTAATAATATAAGTGAATGTTTTAAAAGAATGAATAATAACAATTTTCAACAAATGCAACAAACACAAGAACAACGAACAATGCCACAGGTAAACTCCAACGCCCTTCCCAGAACTGGTGCACAGAGGGGGGCCCAAGCAAACCTTTAAACGCACCTAAGACTGAACCCCAACAATCAGACAATTTTAAAACAGAACGAATAAATATGAGTACAACTAATACTATTCCTTACATAACACTATCAACTCACGGTTTAAAAAATCCAGTTCGAATGATGATCGATACCGGAGCCGGCCCATATTTAATCAAAGAAGATGTAATGAAATCAAATGTAATAATTAACAGATTAAATTGTTTGAGATTAACAGGTTTTAATGTACACCCGGTTTTCACATTAGGACAAATTACGATAAATATTTTTAATTTTCTTACCATTTTTAATATAATCCCGAATGAAGTCCCATTAGAACACGATGGCGTTTTAGGAACAGATTTTTTTCAGAAATAATAACGTGAAGATTAATTACGAACAAAGACAATCAGAAATAAAAGAAAATTATTATCCGTACGATGCTCAAGAATTAATAACCATCCCAGCAAGAACAACTTTCAATTTTTATGTTTATGTTAAAAACAAAGAAAAAGAAACCGGTGTTATTCCTGAACTGTTACCAAATAGTGGAATTTTTTAGGAAAGACAATAGTTACATGCTTTTCTTGTACTTAAAAAACCAGATTCTCGTGGAAATCGAAAATGGCGAATGGTTTTAGATTACCGAAAATTAATCGAACAAACTACAGGAGATTGTTACCCTCTCCCTAATATAACAGACATCTTATACCAATTAGGTGAAGCACAATATTTTTCGGTTTTCGACCTGGCCAGTGGTTTTCATCAAATAAAAATGAGTCCGGAAGTCTCACACAAAACTGCATTTTCAAAACCCTACGGACACTATGAGTTTGACCGCATGCCCTTCGGTTTAAAGAATGCTCCTGCAACTTTCCAACGTTTAATGGATATCGATTTAACCGGTCTTCAAGGAATCGAATTATTTGTATATTTGGACGACATAGTCTTATATGCGAATTCCCTTGAAGAGCACGAAGAAAAATTTACAAAATTGGCAAATAGATTGAGAGGAGCAAATTTAAAACTCCAGCCAGATAAATGTAAATTTTCACGCCCAGAAGTAGTTTATCTTGGACATGACATTGATAAAGAAGGAGTCAGACCCGATCCAAAAAACTAGAAGCAGTAAGAAATTTTCCTATCCCAAGAAAACCTAAAAACATAAAAGAATTTGTAAGACTTGCAGGATAGTATAAAAAATTCATAGAAGCTTTCTCCAACATCACAGCTCCACTGAATAAATTATTGAAAAAACATGTAGAATTTAAACGGATAGAAACTCAGCAAAAAGCATTTGATACATTAAAAGATAAATTGTGCGAAGAACCTTTATTACAAAGACTTGATTTCACTAAACCCTTTATTTTAACAACCGATGCTTCTGGTTATGCAGTCGCAGGTATTTTATCCCAAGGAAAAATTGGCAAAGATAAACTAATAGCATACGCATCACGCTCTTAAGCGACAGCGAACGAAAATTTGATACCTACGAAAAGGAAGCTTTAGCAATTGTATTTTCCGTAACTCATTTCCGACCCTATTTATATGGAAGAAAATTCACCTTAGGAATTGATCATAAGCCATTAGTATGGTTCCAAAATTACAAAGATCCTTGTTCTCGCGTGACAAGGTGGAAATTAAAATTAGCAGAATACGATTTTGACGTAATCTACAAGGCTGGTAAGATGAATGTGAATGCCGACGCCTTATCCAGAAATCCGACAGACAATATCAACAAAATTAATGACAATGAAGTATTAGTTACAAACCATATATATTTAAGACATCCTGAACAATTATTAAATCAAGAAATACGAAATAATCAAGAATTATTAAATCAAGAAATACGAAATCATGAAGAATTATTAAATCAAGAAATACGAAATAATAGAGAATTAATAAATAAAAAAATACAGAATCCTGAAGAATTATTAAATAAAGAAATACGAAATCATGAAGAATTATCAAATCAAGAAATACGAAATCCGAAAGAATTATTAAACGAAGAAATACGAAATCGAGATAAAATATTAAACCAAAAAGAACAAAAGAGCGATATGAGTGAAACTAAAATAAATCCTACTAACGTTGAACCGACAATAAATGGAAGCACAATTTCCAGTTTTGAAAACATTAATTGTGAGAAAGAAATCAATCCTACAACAGGAAGATCCAAAATTCTAAGTTTTAAGACAACTAAGAAAAAATCAAAGCAATTATCAATGAAGAAAAATTATGATCCTGCCTATAAGCATCTACTTAACAATTTCAAAATTAGCAATCAAAATCGAGATGTACAACTATTGAAGAAAATGATTAATTTAATAATTACAAATCTTAGAAATAAATTAAGTACTAGTGAAGAAAGAAATGAAATAATGAAATCAAATCAACAAGAAGCATCAAATTGGAATGCTATGGTAACAAAAGGAAAATCAAGAAAACAAAATCCAGAAATATACGAAAATTATGCAGAAGAAAATAAATACATTATAGAAACTCTTCTGGCAGAAGAATCAAAAGAACAATCAAAACAAATCCTCAAACAATAGAAGACTCAGATTCTAATCCGGAATATTTTAATTATTTAAACAATAAAGTTAAAAGAAATTAAATAAGAAAATTTAATAAAGAAAAAATACCAGAATCAAGTGAAGATGAAGATAAGAATTATGATTCAAGCACCAGCGTATCAAATGAAGATGAAGAAGGACAAGATCAAGAAGAATATCAAGCAGAAGATGCAGAAGAAGGATATCGAGAAGATAATGAAGATGAAGAAAATGATAATGAAGAAAATCTTGAAGAAGATAGTTGCGACGAAGAAAACTATGATTTTAGTTATGAAAATGAAAATCCTATTGATAATAAATTCGACAACAAAAATTTTAATGATAATTCTCTTAACAATGATGAACATTGTAGAATGTCGTGACAAAATGTGTATGAGGAAAGATAATTGCGTATATTTTACAACCATTGAAGGAGAACCTCTCGACTTTGGGTCCAGCATTCTCGAAAAACGCCAACAATTACCAAAATTTACTAAACTTCAAAAAGGACTCGCCAAAGAAATTCGGAAAGGTAAGAAATTGCATATTGCATTGCCGATTGAAGGAGAAATAAAAGATAACACTGCCACACAAAAAAAAGTGTGCGGAACTGGTAACAAGACACACGTATTCCTATGGGTTTTGGGGCGCTGAATTCAAATTCGTTATCAAAAATTACCCATCACGTCATGGTTGAGCCATAACCTCAAAAAATGACGAAAAATCATGCACTGAGGCAAATCAATTTGAAAATAATGCCAGTGATGCAAATTTTCACTTTAGAAATATGTCGACAACTGTGAAGGATCAACCCTTGTCTGATATCGCCTTATTTAACATAACTTTACCCAACAGAACCTGACCTCATCTAACCTGAATTAACAGAAATTTATTGAACTAGACGTAAAGCTCTGAAAGCATATTTTCCCAGTAGCAAATGTGTGCTACATCGAATGGGTCAACTCGAGCCTACCCTAGAAATAAATCTAACCTAGCCTAACCTAACCTAACCTCGCGAAATACAATTAAACTGATTGTGTTGTCGAGTTGTGTTTGCGGTACCGTTTGAATCAGCTTGGGATTAACCTGCAAAAAGGTCAAACCTATCCTAACCTAAAAAACCTGACCTAACCTAACCTAACCTCACGAAACACCATTAAACTGATTGTGTTGTCCCGTTGTGTTTGCAGTACCGTTTCATTCAAATTTGGCTTAACCTACATAGAGGTTTAACCTATCCTAACCTAACAAAACCTGACCTAACCTAACCGATTACGCTGGCCACCCTGTTCTTGCTTACTTTCATATTTTGACATTAATAGCAGTAAATGTCTGGAGTTTCGTAACCGCTTGTTGCTAGCATTATTCACCTGTGCCTGTAACTAGGGCACCTCCACGTGGTGACGGTGGGCAACGGATCCACATTGGCTGAGTCCCTGTGTAAATGAGGTTCATGCCGTCATGGCAGACACAGGTAAAAGTGTATTACGATGCAGGGAAAAACCCCAGTATCGGCGTCTAGTCAGGGTGGAAAAGCGGGCTCTCCGACGTCGTCCTCATGCAACCGTAGCTCTTCATCAATGGATCACTTGGTAAGTGTAGAGTCTCGTGCTACAAGAAAAAAAGCCGCGAGCATTTCTTAATCGCATGCCTGCAAGAATAGCTCAGATTCATTCTGTTACATTTGCAGTAAATATGAAGTGAGCAGTTTGCGAAAATCAATCGACGAGGAAGTGAAAAGTCTTTACGAAAAGTGTTTTAACCATAAATTGCTGCGAAGGACTGCTACTTTTGCATGAATTCCGTCAAAGGGTTCAACGCCAAAAATAAAAATAACATTTCGTACATTAATGTGTGCACAGTCACAAGAGCAATTGAAATCAATAAAACCGCACGCCAGACTGATTTAAGCACTTTAGAAGATGATAGAATGGAAGTTGAAAGTCAACGTCATGGAGACGGTAGTGAAACCAGTGATCGAACAGAAAATAGTTCTGATGATTCCGATGAAAATGAGGAAAAAGGTGACGAATATGGAGTGCATAAAATGAAATTGAAGGTTCCAATATTAGTGTCGCAACTAGAACTGAATGATTTTATTAGACAAAAGTTTCATACTATCGCGACAGGGACAAAGAATTCAGAAAGTTTTTCGTTAAAGACGAAGAGACGTCTTTAGTGTACTGCACCGACGTTAACGGACTAATGGACCACTTGAAGAAAAATGTGTACAGAGACGAAGAATGGCGACTTTTCATTGGTTCGTCAAAACGCAGCATTAAGTCTGTTTTACTGCATAACACGAATACTTACACTCCTATTCCTATAGTTCACTTGACGGTCATCAAAGAAGAATATAACAATGTTAAAATGCTTCTTGAAAAAGTTAATTACACGAATCACAAATGGCAAATATGTGGTGATCTCAAAATCATAACAATGATATATTAGGCCAAAATCGGGTTTCACGAGAGAGCCATGCTTTATATGCCTGTGGAATAGCAGAGATCGAGCCAATCATTACAGCAAAAAACATTGGCCTTTAAGAGATTCATTCAAACCTGGTTCTCATAATATCATTAACCAAAGCCTCGTTGATCCAGAAAAAATTTTACAACCACCCCTCCACATAAAGCGTGGGCTCATGAAGTAATTTGTCAAGGCGCTAG
Source organism: Belonocnema kinseyi (assembly GCF_010883055.1). Classification (NCBI taxonomy): domain Eukaryota; kingdom Metazoa; phylum Arthropoda; class Insecta; order Hymenoptera; family Cynipidae; genus Belonocnema; species Belonocnema kinseyi. The sequence continues at coordinate 16,138,998 of NC_046665.1, read as the reverse complement.
ACAAAGATGGACAATGCTATAAGTACATATCCCTTAAATTCCCTAATGTTTCAGACGCTAAATTGAAAGAAGGAGTCTTTGATGGACCACAGATTCGAATATTGACAAAAGATACTAATTTCGTGAGCCACATGACCAAAAATTGAAATGGACGCTTGGGAAAGTTTTAAAGCAGTAAACGAAAATTTCCTCCATAACAAAAAAAGTCCAGACTACGAGAATATTGTTGCGAAAATGATAAGAAACTACAAAAAGTTAGGCTGCTTGATGAATTTAAAACTTCACTTTCTAGACTCCCATCTGGATAAGTTTCTAGAAAATGTTGATGATTTCAGCGAAGAACAAGGGGAACGTTTTCATCAAGACATAAAAGTGGTGGAACAAAGATATCAGGGTAGATGGGACGAGGTCATGATGGCTGATTTTTGCTGGATGTTGAAAAGGGAAACGAATGTAGGTCTGAAACGTAAGCGTAACCCTTTGCATCGTTCATTCGAAGAAAAAAGGACACGTTATAGCAGGCAGAAAATAGACTGAAGTAGGTCTATAAATCAATTTAATTACGATAAAAAGCAAGATAAAATGTAAACAGGAAAGATAGTATAAATATATACCTTAAGTTTAAGAAAAGCAGAGAGAAAAAAATTGGAATAAAGCTCTTATTCATTTGCATGTTTAAGTAACAGTTCTACATTTTAATTGATACAAGCATTGTCATGTTAATTGAAATGGTGTCAATTCTACTTGTAGTTCTAAGTTTCTTTAAATGAGTAATGTGCGTCTAAATTTTTAACCACCTGTAGTGCAATGAAATGAATTTTATTGTGTTACAACGGGAACACTTAATTTAAGTTGTGTTGCGTTAAGCAAAATTTCGTTAGGTTCTGTTAAGTTAGATTCATTTGTTGGTTAAGATCGAGTTAACCTATTAAATACAGCACACATTTAATACTGATAACCGTACGCTTACATAGCTACACGTGTGGATGAATTTTATTCGGCTAGGTTAGGTTAGGTCAGGTTTTGTTAGGTTAGGATAGGTTAAACTTCTTTGTAGTTTAAGCCGAAGCTGAATGAAACGGTACCTCAAACACAACGGGACAACACAATGAGTTTAATTGTGTTACGTGAAGTTAGGTTAGTTTAGGTCAAGTTTTTTTAGGTTAGGAAAGGTTTAACCTCTTTGCAGGTTAAGCCCAAGCTGATTCAGACGGTACCGCAAACACAACGGAAAACACAAACAGTTTAACTGTGTTTCGTGAGGTTAGGTTAGGTTAGGCTAGGTTAGATTTATTTCTAGATTAGGCTCGAGTTGACCCATTCGATGTAGCACACATTTGCTACTGGGAAAATATGCTTCCAGAGCTTTACGTGTAGCTTAACAAATTTCTGTTAATTCAGGTTAGATGAGGTCAGGTTTTGTTGGGTAAAGTTATGTTAAATAAGTTGATATAAGGCAAGGGTTGATCCTTCACAGTTGTCGACATGTTTTTGAAGTGAAAATTTGCATCACTGGCATTATTTTGAAATTTATTTGCCTCAGTGCATGATTTTTCGTCATTTTTTGAGGTTATGGCTCAACCATTACGTGATGGGTGATTTTTGATATCGAATTTGAATGCAGCGTCCCAAAATCCATAGGAATACGTGTGTCTTGTTACCAGATCCGCACACTTTTTTTTGTGTGGCTGTGTAATCTTACAGAAACATTGAAAAATATAAAACTAAAATCATTTCGTATAACAAAAACTCTATATGTGAATAACATACCATGGGAAGAAATATTCAACACACTACAAGCATCATTTTTTGATTCAAACGTAAAAGTTATTATTTTCTTGGGAATAACACAGTATTCCACTAAAGACACAAGATATCAGTTAATCGAAGAAGCCTACTCATCGGCAGTAGAAGGTCCTACAGGAGTAACAAAAACATACAACAGGATTAGACAAATATTTTTGGGAAAACATGTAATTAGATATCCAAAAATTCATACAATTATGCTTACAATGCCAATTAAAAAAATTAGTTCGCGTAAAAACGAAAAGTTTGATGGTTATTACTGATACACACGGTACAGCGTTTGAAAAAATTGCTACGTACATAGTTGGTCCACTTTCTAAAACAATATCTGGCAATATAAACATTTTGACTATCCAGGATAATTTGACAAAATATTCATTAGCTATAGCCCTTCCAAACCAATAAGCCAGTACTATAACCGACGCATTTATTAAAAGATTTATTTGCATTTATGGTTCGCCAAAAGGAGTATTAACAGACCAAGGAAAAAACTTTTTGGGCAATTTATTAAGAAGATTAGCAAAACGATTCATAATTAGACAATTTAAAACAACTGCTTTTCACCCAAAATCAAACGGATCGCTTAAAAGATCTCATCACTCACTATCAGAATACCTTAAACAATTCCTGAATAAAAATTCCGAATGGGATGAGTGGTTAGAACTAGCAACATTTTCTTATAACACAAGCGTACATGAAGGTACAAAATGTACTCCATATGAGCTAGTCTTTGGAAAAATAGCACGACAACCATCAAGTGAACCACCGCCATCACACGAAAAACTTGAAACTTACGACGACTACACAATCAAATTAATAACAAGACTACATAAAATGCGAGCTGTAGCAAGACAAAACTTGATAACAGCCAAGGAAAAGTCTAAAATTTATTATGACAGAAAGATTAACCCACAAGATTTTAAAATAGAAGATAAAGTATTTTTACTAGAAGCAGGAAAAATAAAAAAAATCGATAATCAATATTCAGGACCCTATCAAGTACTAGAAATTTTAGGAAATGGAAATGTCAAAATAAAAATATATAATACATCAAAAGTTGTACACAAAAATAGACTCAAGATCTCTCATATTGATATTCAATAACAAATAAGTAAATAAGAAAAACAAACAAAACATATAAGCAACAGAATTTTAAGTAATTTTTTTTTTACCTTTTAAATAAATAAAATTACAGATTTGACTTCGACTATGGAAATAAAACATCAGCATAGAATTGACTAATAATATAATATAATAAAACGACATGTGAACATAATTACATTCTTCTCAGCATTGATTATGAATGATGTTTATAAATTTAGCGTCAAACGAGTATAAAAGTGGGCTTTAAACATCTATAATCCAGAAACAACAAAAGAAATTATTCTTTCCATCAAAAGAAGAGGACATGAAGCATATTATAAACTAATATTGAGTCTGAGCAAACAAACCAAGAATTTCTGGCAGCACTACTAGACCTAATATACTAACTTAAAATCGACACAATGACCATCATATCTCGATAAAACAAATCAAAAATATATTTTCAACATGGACTACAAATACAGAGAAAAAATTACGAAATTATTTAATAAAATAATAAATCAAGTCAACATAAAAACCCTTTGGCCATTTCTACTTGAAAATGGAATCTTCGAATCGGACGACAGTGAGGAAATATCTTGGTCTAAACATATGGAATCATCAGACACAATCAAGGAAATCATCAACACAATCACAAACAAAAATCCTTGCGCTTACACTAAATTCATAAAAAGCCTCAGGCGATCAAATCAACACCGATTGGCAGATAGGCTAGAACAAACACGAAATTAGGTATTTAATTTCCGTGAATTAAATATAAAAAATAATAAACCTAGCAACAAAATGATCAACCATCTTTTTTTCTCTTTAATTAAATAAGTAAAGAAAATTATATTCAATAGCAGCAATTAACTGCTAAGACTGGAAAACCTCCTTTTCTAGATGATGAAAAACACTATGGTCCGACTTTCCAATCTTTTACTACTTCTTCTATGGGAAAACACGACATGGGCCATCGTCGGATATGATTGTGGGTCGAATCAATTAAATATCACCACTCTTTCCCTTTTAGAAGTAGGAGAATGAGATTTTCCTGAATCTCATGTACACGTAGAGAAAAAGTACATTCAATTATTACAATTAAGCGGGTTTACACATACTAAGGTCACCCAATGTAAGCTAGAAGTTAACGCACTATTTTATACTGTGGTATGCATAAACATACTTCAGCAGTTTTAAATGGATTTAGCGCATATATCCAAGATATTACAAGAAACCAATGCAAAATTTTACACCAATCAGGATCAATAAAAATGACTTCAACCTTACAAATTTCAAATGTACCAGCAAATGATACAAGCACCTTTACCGTACTCCTCGCGGGATGTACAACTACAGATGGATATTTTTTGGGAACCCAATATTCAGATCCTTTGGGATCATGGGACAATGTAATTGTTCAAGCGACAGTAAAAATAATATTATTCGAACAAATCGCTACAGTAAATTTAAACACAGGTAAAATTCAGCTACGTTCAGGAACAGCATGTCCACTGTCAAACACAGTCTGTATAGATATGGAAAATGGCCATACCTTTTGGGATCCTCTACCTAAAGATATCTGCGAATCGAGAAAATATAAAGTATTATGTTAAGGAATTGCAAACAAGACAATAGATAAATCAGTAGATAATCCAGAAACCTTTTACTCATTAGTAACTCAAGATATTACATTTGTTCTCGCACAAAAATCTAACAAACTAGTTTGCAGTTTTATGCTGTTAAGAACAGAACACCCAAAACTTCTAATACTTGAAACTGAGAAAGAAAATACATTTTCAAAACAAGAACACTTACGAGTTGAAAATATGGACATATTCACTTATGTCGTAAACAAATGATTCAGAAATGATTCAGAAATATTAAAACCTCAAACAAAAGAAACGTGGAAATACAGAAACCCATTATCTTTAGCAACAAGCGGCATACGTTCCCAATCATACCTAGAAAAATTAAGAGACCACATAATGTTTCCCGCAGAAAGACCAACCATATTAAAAACTATATCCAGAGGAATGGCAGGAGAACAAATAAAAAGTCATAAGTACTCAATAATGAATCTTTTTGATGAAGAAACACTAGAAAAAATAGCGCACTCAGCATGGGGAAGATTTTGGAAAATAGATACAAACTTTGGTACAGCAAGTGCAGGAATTATTGGAATAATTATTATAATTAGGTGTTTTAAACTAATAGCTGATACATTCATACACGGCTATGCCTTACATAATATGTACGGATGGTCAATTCACATAATAGGAGCATTGTGGGATTCAGTCACTAACCTACTTTTACATCTAGGAAATAAAAACCAAAATACAACTGAGAGACAAAACAAACTTACCAAGAACATACGAGAGCACAATTCTTCAGCCCCAAGTGAAGTGATAATAGACATAAACCAATACAACGAGGACACAAACAACGCTACAGGTAAACATAACAGCACTACAAAAGCAACCCTATATCTTCACTCTCAACTTCAAGAAACTCTACAAAACCCTATCTATTCAATACGCCTATGAGATTAATAAAAAATGTCTGACACCTCAAGAACTAATATAAAGAAAACAAATGTTAAAAAACTAGATAAACACTTCATTAAACATAAAGGATTATTACCAAGTAAGGACACAAATGTTCAACATGATTCAAACAACGCATTTCAATTTGTGGTAACACTTAGACAAAACCAACAAACTCTAATTAGCACATCAAAAAACGAAGACACAGCTAGAGAAAACGCGGTGAAAGTACTATTTAACATAATAATGGGTATTCAAAACACAAACTCACATTTCTACAGACCACCACTTACAACAGAAATAATGGACGAATTTGCAAAAACATGCAGAGAAATAAGATTACCTAAACCACAGTATACAATGTTAAAAATAAAAACTTCACCCGGAATCGATACACACGTAGCAATTTGCACAGTTGAAACTATGAAAACATCAGGAAAGGAGCTTCACCAACATTATCAAACAGTTTCGCAGCAGCCAAGTTACTTCAAAAAATTAAAACGCTGAAGAAAAATATAACTCGAATAGAACATGAGTACGCAGAACCAATTTTTACCGTACCAGTAACTGCAAGCAAACCTATTTACCCTAAAAAACCAATTAAAATCAGAACAGGATACCCAGGCGAAAAAACGAAAGTATTTCAAGAATATTGCTCATATTGCAATAAAATACACGCTTTTAAATTAATGAAACAGCCACAACACGAAATTACACACAATGCTCAAATTCCCCCTACGTAGATAAAAACAATAAAACAAACAATACAAGGAGCTATTAAAAAATATTCGAAGTAAACATACAATAAAGTAAAAGATTTTATAGATATTTTTTTTAATAGTAATTTTTCTGATCTCTTACAAAGACACTCTGTACTTCAGGAAAACCCTCATCCACCTCAAGATTAACATTCCGAGCTGAGAAATAAAACAAACATCATGAATCAAGTAGAAATTAGATCATTTGGAGCACTTCGACCAATTAGAATAGCTGCACACAGAGGACTGGAATTCCTGAACTACACACACATACTAAACGATTTTATAATTAAAAATGGTCTAGAACCACCAGAATTGACTGTATATGAAGACCTTTCCAACGATAACTCTGTTTCATGCAAATTTAAAAATAGGAAACCATTATGTCATCGAAACTGGCGAAACTACAATTCTAGCAGGAAATAGAGCAACATTAAGAATGCTTCTAGAATTAATGAACACTTACGACCTTTGTGAAGAACACCTTGTTTCTAAAAAAAAACAAAATTATAAAAAAACATGATGTTGCATGTCAAATCGATTTTAGACCAAACTTATTCGCATGGTCTGTATCATGTAAAAGATGTAACATCCTAAATCACACTTTAAAAACATGTCGAAATTTTGAACCGAGAAAAATTAGACAAGATCGTGATTCCTGACCATTCCTGACCATTTTAAGAAGAGGATCTCTTCCATTTGCTACTCTATGTGCTGTACCCAGAATAATCCTGTTGTGAAGACATTCAAGACTCAATATTCCGCGACCACCTTGACGGCGTGAGATGTACAGTCGTGGAACGGAAGACTTAAAATGCATGCTTTTGTTCATGCGCATAACCTTTCTTGTCCCGATATCAAGGGATCTGAGCTCGTTCTTCGTCCATGGAACTACTACAAATGAATAGAGTACTACCGGGACGACAAGCATGTTCGTTGCAGATACTTTGTTCCTCGCCGACAGTTCGGAAGACCAAATCTGTCAGATGAGACGTTTGTATCTGCTTCGGAGAGTATCCTTTATAGATGTCACATCCTGAATGCGGCTCTGTGGCACGCTCAGGTATGTATAAGTCTCTCAAGCGCAAAGGTGTCATATAGCGCTTCTATCAACGAGCTCAGGATCTTTAGGGATGCCATTAAGTTTGCCTCGCTTCAAATAAACCTTGGCGCATTTGTCTAACCCAAATTCCATTCCAATTTCCTTAGTATATCGTTTAACAAACCCTAGAGCTAGATGTAGTTGCTCTTTGTTTTTAGCATAGATTTTAAGATTGCCCATGTAAAATACATGAGTGACCTTGTACTTTCGATCTGCAGGTTTGCCGCACAAGTACCCATCGGAATGGCGAAGTGCTAGAGATAGTGGAAATAATGTAAGGCAAAAGAGATGTGGGCTCACGGTGTCGCTCTGAAAGACACCTCTCTGAAAGGTGACCTTGTTAGTTGTCACACGATTTTTGCTAGATGAGATAGTAAATCTGGTTTTCCAAAGCGGCATCAATCTCTCTAT
>NC_046665.1:16129627-16131192 GCF_010883055.1 Belonocnema kinseyi | reverse complement strand
CACAGGCCGTGATACCCCCCAACTCAGATTTGAGTATTTTGAATGAAACGAACGATACTCAAACTTTTCGATTGACTTAGAATTGAATAGATTTTCGTAGGGATAGAAAAAAATTTTGAGTAAATTGAAGTTACTTTTGAGGCAGGTGTCTACGCTCTCGACTTTAACCTTTAGCCGGTTAGGATGATATATAAAATTTATTTCTATGGTTGTTTCATTATGACAAAATGTAATTGTGCGATTTTGAAATTATTTTCAACATCATGTTTTTTAGTTATTTTCATAGAGAACATTTCTTATAGGACGTGTACAATTGATCGCATAATGACCTCTTTCATAACACCACTCTCATGCGGATATCCATTTATACAATTTTATATTTTTGAAGTACATTTCTTGTATATTTTGAATATTATTGTTCGGTGGCAATTGCTCCTCGCTAAAATGATATATATCAGATAATGATCTTAAAATTGATCGGGCAGCGTTACGCTTTGCTGTTTTCTTTGAAACGTTGGCATCGCCAGTTTTAACATATTTTTCTTCTCATTTGTTAGTTTGACATGTCTCTATGAATACTTGAGATGGTGTTTTCGGATTCAATACAGTTACTTCGTAATTTGGCTGGGAGAATTTATATTTTTATACTAATTTCGCTGAGTGTCTGTACCGGGCTGATAGATTCGTTTGGGTTTATCCTTGCATTTGCTGATTTCATTTTGCTGAAACATACATAGATTTCCAAAAAGAAATTTAATATTACAAAGTAAAATTGATTAGTTAGGTAAATTGACTACGAGATAAACATAAATTATTTTTAATTAGAATTAAAAGAGTAATGGAAAATGTATATTCACAAGTACTGTATTTTATATAAAGTGTTAATGAAGATGTTAAAATTTTAGGCTATTAGAAACTTGTGTATACATATTTATTTATTAGATTGTTTTGAAAATATATGCATGGTTTTTTTAAACTGATTTTGATTATAATTGTTCTTATAATTGTTCTAACTTAATTTTAAACTATTTTGTACTTTTTGTTTGCTTATTTTCACTAGATATGGATCTAATTAATGCGGAACTTTAAATTTCTCTTTTATACTACTTACGTTGGGTTTCAAGATACATAATTGGAATTTTTTTAATATTATTATCGTTGTTCCGTTACATTGTTTATCTTTGACACATTTGTGATACTATTGATATATATATACAGTGTGTCCCATATTTATAGGGCCACCCCATTTTTTAAGGATAATTTTTTTTCTATTGAAACAAAATGCACCAAATATTTTGAGTGGATAAATGAGTCGAATTAACGATTTTTCCTAAAATATAGAGCTCGCAATTCCATTCGTTCATTTATTTGGACACTTTTTCGAAAAAATAGGTGTCCCAAATTAATAGGGCCACTAAAAAAACTTCAATTTTTTTGAAGAATAATAAATAATTCGTAACATTATGCAATTTAAAATATATAATATTAAAATTTTACTTCTTACATGCCATAAACATATACATATGTATGTATAAAAACTAAATATTGTGCGTGAATTCCCAAAG
>NC_046665.1:16127125-16129527 GCF_010883055.1 Belonocnema kinseyi | reverse complement strand
CGGGCCACACTCGCATCGTAGCAGTCTAGCAAGTCGTGATTCAGTTGCTCCGTCCACCCAAAGGTCACGAGATCCCGCCGTTCCATCGCATTGAATCCATTTGCATTGGCTCCCCCAGCTCTAGATTGGTCGACAATGTTGGCCGACCTATTGTCGGGAGCCCTGCGCGTTCTGTTGTTTTGAACCGCACTTAATACAACTATGTTTGGTTTTGTCATTGTTGTTCCCATGAGAAGCTAGGGAAAGAGGTTCGTCCATCCTTGTAGAGCCCCGCATGCAAGGATAAGGCTGCTTACACTGTGAGGTCGCCCGGTATCCCAGAGTCACCGTTCTGGACACCTCACCCAGGTGCCGTTCAGCTTTCGGCACGGTTTTCACACCTCCGCTTGGGGGTAAATTCCTTCGGGACCAGCCCTGGACAATTGTCCACGACTGCCTATTTATTTTTGTAACCATATTCAGCAGAAACCCTTGGTACAGGGACCCTCTATCCGCAACCCGAGGACGCGTTCGTTGGCTTTGTCATAGGCCCTTCGGTTTGATTCTAGAGGAATCAAAACCGAACCGAATGGTTCCGGTACCAGGAATTGAACCCGAGCCTCCTGGGTGAGAGCCAGGTATATATATATAATAGTATTAATATTTATATAATTTATATTTTATACTTGAAGTAACGTAACCTCAAAATGCACGCATTAAAGAGGCGCGCTAAGTATTCAAATCATGAGAATCGCCAGCCCAGCATCGAAATTTGGAAATATTAAAATCTCAATCTCTTCATTTTATTTCAAAGCAGATAGGGCTATAAATAGATCCGCCGAAGTGTTCCGACCGGCAATCGTGTACCTTCGAGTTTTCAAATTCAGAAGAGGAGAAATGGTTTGCGCGCGCAACCCAGGCATTTATATCAATTAGAGTATTTTACCCCCAAAAATAAAATATAAGAGAAACTAAGTGTTACCCCACTAAGAAAAAAGTAGAAAAGAAAAATATAGCATAAGAATACGATGAATAGATGAAATATAAAATCAGACACTAACCGAAAACGGACGCAATATGGATCAGGCTGACTCCCAAGAAATTTTATGGGCCATAACTGAAGTCAGTGAACCTGTTACACAACAAATTAATACAAATTCAACCGTCGTACAAATTACAAAAGCCCTGACACTGGCCTTTCAAAATAGCTAAATATACTATTTCTTAAATCATTGCACAATCCATCCTTTTTCAAATAAAATGTCATTTCCTTTTATCTTCTAACTCTACTACTACTCCCTTCTCACGCTATTTCTTACGTAACTTAAATCAATGGATTTCGAATCAGAATTAAAATCATTTTATTGTATATATTATGAAAAAAAATTTCTCATGTAAAATTTTAAATTGAATTGTCGAACTTTCAAATTATAAAAGATACATATTCAGATAGATCATTGTTTTCAAAAGTTCTTTTTATATCAATTTTTAGTCAAAAAATTTTATTTAAAAAGAATTTTACAACTATACTCACACCATTTTGGAATCTATTCTTTTGTTACACAGAAATGATTCCAACGCCAGAAATTCCATCAGTAGCACATAGAGGACATATTGATGAAAATTATATTGACGAAATTTATCCACGAAACCACCTACAAAGCCACGAATATTTATTAAATTGCGTATGTTATATGTTATTACCAAATACAATAGGAATGTTTGTTAATGTGTATACCTCAATTAGACTTTGTATTCATTGTTTTAGTAACTATCCAACTACGTTACAACAAGATTACGAGTTTAAAACAACATGGCACTCACTAGCTAGACCAGAAATAATTTGAACAATGTGTTGCTAATTTAGAATACAGTTAATGTACCCCCGATGCCCCGCGAGTAAGTGCCTGGATTGCACAGAAGAATACGTAGATCAAAATGTGTGCGTGTTTTGCTTGTATATGAAATAGAAGTACAAAATAATTATAAACACCCAATCAATCACAATCTTGACCACTTCATACGGCGATATGAAGACGTTGATTTCTAAAAATAGATTTTCACCCTGAAATAAAATAGCAGGAATACAAAAAAAGAGAAAGCTTTTGAGAAATTGTTAAGATAATATTTCCTACTTCTAAAATAAAAACGAAAAATACCATATACTTACCTACTATTAAATAATTTTGTTTTATTTCATATTATCATAATTACATGCAAAAGTCGGTTTGAATCTCTCCTTTAATTAACACAAATTTTTGTATAATAACTATAATTTAAAACACGTCCTCAAACAACACAGGATCACTAAACGATTCATATCACTTTTATTGAACCACAATTTCACATAAAAACTCTATTTTATTATATATTACGTGTATGTAAAACCATATTCGACCTGTTTCGCTCATCATTTTTCTTAA
>NC_046665.1:16117178-16127025 GCF_010883055.1 Belonocnema kinseyi | reverse complement strand
TCTACTTACTTATAATAGTAATCAATTGTCAATATAAATTATATAAAATACTCAGAATATATATATTATGTTTACCATAAAATTATTCTTCGAATATATTCTCCGAGGAACACTTATCGATTAGTAACGGCTTATCCGAAACACCCTACCATACCGACCATAGATACATAAACCATATAATTATATATCCGAACACTGAGTTATTTATAAATTGATCTTTCATTATCTTATATTATTAATCACCATGATCAATTATTATTAATTATTATTGTCATGAACATTTAATATTTATATTCTGAATCATATTATACATTCTATGTCAAATTCTAAGAAATATCAAGTAATATCAATGTGAATCATGTGAATGCACGGTCATTGACGTCATAACCAATCAGAAGGAAGCAAGCCCCACGAAAGAAAACGCGAGGCCCATCTACTATGGCCCAATTGGTGAAAAGGCCATAAACGTCATAATGATATGTGGTCTTCGACTACCCCTCAATAGAATGCATTGCAAGGACCAGCGCGTGGTCTCCCACCTACGCAATATTCCAAGATCTGTGTCATTATGCCATAAATCAAAGTCAGAAAATCGTCAACCAAGGGACTATTTTTCCTCCCCTGATCAGATTTCTGCGTATATATACCCACTTCTTGAAGGGTTAAGACAAGTAAATTTCTACCATCGTACCGCTGCGCAACAACTCTCCGGAAGTTTATAAACAGTTTATTTCTACCGCTGAAGTACAACTCTCTGGAAGTTTAAGAATAGTTTTTGAATCTCTGCAGAAGAACTGTCCAGAATTTTTAAAAAACAAAGTTTAGATTAAGTGAAACCAGTGAACTGAGTAAAATATCATTTACCTCAAAATAAATAACTTTAACATTAGTTGGACTTAAACTCTGTGACCCCGTTAACAAGCAAGAAAGCCCTCCTAAGAAACACATCATCAACCTATTGTACACTTATACAATAGGAAAAGAAGGGATATCGATCAAGTCTACGAACCGAGTCCCTGACCAAGTTTCTTCAGCTTCAACAAAGGGCCTTATTCCAAGCGGGAATAAAATCAGAATCTTTGATAAGTTTGGGAAAATATTATTACTATCCTTTATTTCTTTTTTCAATATTATCTAAAAACTCGTCACTAAAGACTTTTCCTTTTTTTAAAGGGTGGACAATAAGACGAAGTTTCTCAAAATATTCTGGCAGTTCCAAGGTGCATATGTCGAATAAAATAAAAAACAAACTCACATATATCACACATGTAACTTGATTTTAATAAATTATAATTGTATATCTTAACCCGTTCTAAATCAGTGATTCAATTATCTCAACCTATTGCTTTGTTTGTTCCTCAATCTATGCTTTCTGATTTTAAACAAAATTAGAATCAAAAAAAGAGGAAGTAGCGTAAGTTTAGCTATAATTATTTTATAGCAAGGTAAGTGCATCTCATGTGAGACGTAACAGTACGGCAGATATGAAGTTTATTCTAATCTCAATACATCTTTTAGTTTTCAATAGAAAAATAATTAATTATTAATCATTAATGATAAAAGTGCTTAGCGAATAACACTGTTTGAATGTGGAGATATTATAATCGCGCCCAGTAACATTTATTTTCCCGGTTCACAATGTACCTGTAACACCGTGAGTCAGCATTTGACACAGTATGAAAAAGGAGATGTTACAATATTACACTGCGAAATTGGTGCAAGGTGAGGCCTTATATTGGTATACCGGATTACTATTGCAAAAGGTGTACAGGTTTTTAAGTGAAACTTTACAATGTGAAGCAGTAATTTAAGCAGTGTTTACCAACGCTATTCCACTCTACAATGTCAAACTGTAATAGCTGCTTTATGTGTTACTACATATGGTATTTCGATTAGTATAATTTCAGATTACTGGTTCACACTGCATTTAATACTGCGAGCACTGCTCATTTCACAGTGGGTACGCTTTAAACCTTAGCTTTGCTGTTCGAGATTGTACATCTTACAGTCTACTTTTTCCGTGAATAATAATAAAAATGCAAGTTCAGCTCGAATGTAGCAATAGAAGATCTTCGCTATGAAGGCATCACCATGTTGGTCACGGTAGTCTCTGCTCCAAGTAATTATGCTTTGTTACATGTGAACTGCTATTTAAACACACGACGCGTCATTTCTGTTGCGCGAGAGGCAGCACGTCGCGGGCCTTGCGGATTTTCTTTCAAGCTACCAGCCCAGAATCGTAAGACTAAAATGAAGGTGGTAGCAAGATCTGAACTGTACTGTGCTGAACAGTATACTACTAGTATACTACTCTTAACTAATTAATCAAAAACTTTTTTTCTTTCCAATTTCAACTAACTGAAGTATGAAACTTTATTTACATATGTTAAACCTTTCAGATCAATAACTTAATAATTATTTCCCTGGCGGACCGAAGGAACCGAAAAGATTCTATACAAAGTACCCGTAAAGACCCCATTGGGTCCCATTCGGTTCCTTTAAAAAAAAAGACAACTAAAAAAACAGCAAGATCATGTTTTAAACTGTTGAAATTCGGATTCTATTTTGAATTTTCTATTCGAAACTCACAGAGTCATTGCAAAACCTTTTTTTGCAGCGTTAAAAATAAAAAATAAATGTCATTAACTTCAGCTGAAGGTGACTTCAAGCGCGTCCATGATAACTCATGTAGTATGCTGCGCGCGAAGTTTAAAAATAAAATTCTCTCTCTTGCATTGCAGCGTTGTTGTCTGAGGTTTCCACTGCATGGCGCTAGCATTCAAACAAAGCAAAAAGTTACCGACAAAACGCTTATTAACTGCTACTAAAAGAAGATGCAATTGAAGGCGCCTTCGGCCCATGTAAATGACAGGTATTTTTTTTTAAGTTTTTAACGCTGCAGGAAAAAGTTTTGCGATTACTCCGTGAGTTTCTAATGTAAATTTTAACGTAGAATCCTAATTTCAACAACTTAAAGTTGATTTTGCTATTTTTTCAGTTATTTAAAAAGGAACCGAATAGGGACCCAATGGGGTCTTTACGGATACTTTGCAGAGGCTCCTTGCGGTACCTTCGGTCCGCCAGGGTTATTACAATTATTTGAGATGACTTTAACATTAATCAAACACTAGTTTTGGAACGATTCCTCAAATTTAGTGGGAATTACTCAATTTCCCAAATTGTAGGGAATATTCCAAAACTTTCGTATAAATTACCCTAGGTTTCGGAAAATTTCCCAAAATCTTGGGGAAAATGATTTTCCCCAACGCAAATGTGGATTTTTCCCTATTAGAAAGTGGGGAGGATTTCGGAAATTTTTTACAGTGTGGAAAATATTTTGTAAAAAGTAAACGCCGATAGTGTAGTTATTTCCTTATTTGTTGCTTCTAGCTGCAAAAATTTTGTTACTAAATTCGACGTCTGCTGTGTACAATAATTTCTATTATATATCTCGATATTGAAAGGACGATGGTTTTTAAACGTCTGCAGAAATCTGCAGATTTTGTTATTTTCAAGAAGAAATTTATGCGATTATTATTAGTGTTCTATAAAGCGAGAATAGGTTTCACAATACTTACCTTATTCATACAATTCTACGTAATGTGCCATTTTTATATGTTTTTGGCACGTTACAAAACAAAAAGATATGTAAATAAATCATTAAATAATATATTTTTTAAATTGAAAAATTATTATTAATTATGATCAGCGAGTTCACGGCAGCATCCTTTTATCACTTTACACAGTCTTCCTATTCCAAAACCAAGTAAGAAATGTTAATAAACAATTACGAAAATAAAGAGCTTCACTTGCAGTTTCCCGTGTCGAAATATAGGTCCTAATTTGACACTCTTCACGCTAATATTTGTAGGGGCTAAGGTTGTAAAGGAAAGGCTATTCCCATACGATTTTTGCCTCTACTTTAGCGCCCTTATGGACACAAATTTCCAAATATTCCATTTGGAGCGTCAAAATAGAGGATTAGTTTTTGTTTCTAATTTAACGCTCCACAGTCTGCATTCCTGTACCGAATAAAATTATTTGACGAAAAATTAACAAAAGTAGAGCTAGAAGAAGAAGATGTAGTGAAATTTGCGTAATATTTCAAGTTATTTTGCACACGGAAAAAAATATCCATACAATTTTATAGAACTAACCCTATAGTAGCGAGGATACGCTGGGTAGTTTAACGAAAGTTAAAATCGTCTTTGTTTTACATTGCGTTGAACTAGTCCCGAAACTGTAGAGAACAGTTCTAAAAAATTATAACCGATTTTTCGCCAGAAAAAAATGAATCTTTTGTATTATTATATTATTGCTATCATACGATAATATTTGGTCACATGTTTAAGCACAAAATTATTTACTATTACACAATCATTACACTATTTATAATCGCATGCTATGAAAATTTTTATTTTCCGCGGATTCAGACCCTATAAGTTTTGCATTCCTAACGCCTGAAGCCTCTTGGCTAGCCTAGCTTGAATTATGAATTGAAAAATCTGAAATATAACCTACAGCTGTGCAAGGCCATCTGCCAGTTTTTTTTATCCATTCTGTAAAAAATATTTCTGCGCTTTTAATTATATATCTACTATTATTTTAGATTTTAGAAATACTACAAATTATTATTATATATTTTATGTGCTTAAACAAGATTTAAACTGAACCCAAAAATATTTTAAGATATTTAAAAAATTAAGAAAAATTCAATATATATTTTCAGAAATTTAATAGATTTTAAAGATTTCCACAAATTTCCGAAGATTTCAAAAGATTTAACAGCTTTTAAAGAATTCAAGAACATTATTTATATTTAAAAATTACTTTGAAGTCTTAAAACTCATTTTAATTATAGCGAAATTCCTTTAAAATTCTTCAAAATTACTTAAAATCCCTTAAATTCATTAAAAATATCTTGAACTCTTTTAAATAATTCGAAGTCTTTGAAATTCGATTATAAACTTAAAAATTTTTTTAATCAAATGACTCCCTTTACATCCCTTGAAACTCCTAAAAATATCTTTAAATATATAAAAATATTTTTAAATTACATGAAGATCCTTAAAGTCTTGAATTTTTCTAAAATGATTTAAAATAATTTATAATATTTTAAATTCCTTTACAGACTTTTTACACCATATTAAATCGATTCAATTGCCACAAAATCCCTTAAAATCACTAAAAATCTCTTAAACTCATAAAAAGTATTTTAAAGTCTTTAAAATCTTTTGAAAATTATTTTACTTTTTGGAATTCTTCAAAAATCTTTAAAAATTCTTAAATATTATTCGAAACAGTTCGAAATTAAGTTATAAACTTTAATCTTTTTTAATTTAAAATAATTCTTAAATCCTATTAAATTATTTTGAAATTCATGAAAATCCTTTTAAACACTTGAACGTATTTTGTAATTACACAATAATACAAAAACTCTTTTGAAATTTCTTGACATTTTTTTAAATCATTTAAAATAATTTCGAATCTTTAAAAACTTGTAGAGCGCAAAGAGAAATTGAGGAATATTTTTGAATATTTTAATATATTTTGGAATAACAAAAATATTTAAAGTTATAGAGAATATCAAGAATGCCAAGAATATTAAAAGAATACGTGTATGGGAATATTTAGTGAATGTATCAGGAATCTTGAAGTGATCGACCCCTCGGAATATAGAAATAAATTGGTTTAAAAATATGACATTTTGAAGAAACAATTTTTTGTTTTAAGTACATGTTACATTCAAATATTTGGTATATATTTATAACCATCGGCGATCTTATTAATAGTGGTTACAAGTAAACTGTAATCAACGTTAGTTTTTTAGAGAATAACGTACAAATAACAATCATCGCTAATCGAATCCATTTGAAATCAGCAGGAACGTACACTTGAAATTGCAGAATTTCTCGATAGCGAAATATTTTGTTTTTTAAAGGAAATTATACTTTTTGTTAATGTTTTCAAAATTTGAAGAAATTTGGTTGAATTTGAGAAAGATTAATTAGCAATTTGAAAATTATTAGTGTTTATGTGATTTGAATTTAATACAAATAATTGAAATTTCAAAGGCTTTGATTATAAAAAAGTTTAAATATCAAAATTTATGGTGAATATAAATTTTCTCATTTTAGAATGAAGTTCGAATTCTTTAAGTTTCAAGGCTCTAGAGTAGATTTTTTTTTTCATTCTTAATGTTTCCCATTTAAAATTATTATTTAGTTTGAAAGTTTGTATAGTGTAATTCAATTCATTCATTGACTTTATAAAAATTCGCCTAATTAGCTTGAAGTTCAAATTATAATTTCGTTATGTAATAACAATTTTAAATTCTAGAATTTCCGAAACTTCAACTTTGAAAAATTCAATTTAGTTTTCAATATTAAATTGTCAAATCTTGATCGCTTTGAATTTATGATTAGGTGATTCTTCAATTCAAAAGAAAATTGTGTGAAAGGCAAATGTATTTCTTCAGAATCTGTGGTAACTAATTTGGAGTTATTTTTGGGGGTACAGAAAAAACCCAATGCAGAAGATTTGTATCTTTCTTACCTTTTTCTTTTGACGTTTCTTCTCTTGTGTTTGATACCTTTTTAGGAGGGTTTTGGATCTGGCTTCTTTATAACTATCTTGAAAATCTTAGTGTTGGTTTGCATATTTCCTTTTGCTTGCAGCCACCAGATTAGGTCAAACTTATTTCCACTTGAAGCCATTTCGATGTTCTCATTTTAGTATTTACTATTTAAAACCAATTAAACTGTTACTTTCACTAATTGGGGTGATGGAATTTTAGAGAAAACAACAAATTATCTGCAGAGATGAGGTGGGAGATTGCTTATGCCGTACATTTGATTTCGACCGACTTACCGCAGCTCGCCCTGTTTGCCTTACCCTTCCGGGAACTATAATTAAAGGTCCAAAAGTGCGCCCTGTTTATCTTATTGTTATTTTTCGGGAACTAAAATGAAAGGTGCATGGACATAGGAAACAAGGGACTAGGCATGCCATTGCGGGGGTGATGTAATGAGGGGGGAGGTCTGCCACCATCTGATGTCCCGTGACAAAGATGGCAACGCCCAAATGTTTATATTTTCATACACAGTTTGTCGGCAAAAATGCTCGTGCGCATAATCAAATGGCACATCGTAAGATGGCGGCTCTACCCACTCATGGAATTCTCCCCCCTCCCGTGGATTCAACCCCGCTCTCCAAGTTAGGATGGCATGCCTAGTCCCGTGTTTCCTATGTCCATGGAAAGGTGGCTTACCTGCTACTCAATTGGTAAAACAGGGCACAATTTGATAAAGTCGGTAGAGAAGAGCGGAGTTGGTAACAATAATACATAATAAAATAATAAATTAATAAAAATGTATCAAATCTACTCCTTTAAAATTAATTATTTAACTAAGCTTTGGCTTTAATTTATTTTCTCAACTAGAAAATGTAATCTTAATAAAGATAATTTTTATTTATTATCTCCAGTTCTTAGAATAATATAATTACTAATTAATTTATAATTAATACTGTGAATAATTGTACCTAATTATTTTGATCCATGTTATTTAAATTTAAATTCATTATTGTATTTTTAAAGATAAGGAGTTTATATAATAATAATTAGAGTATGATCTTCAATTCAACAGATTCTATATATTAGAAGCTATTCAATATCATTATTATTATTATTTTACATAGTTTTCATTAGATAATAAAGCTTTAACTTTGACCAATTTTTAATTTTAAAATTGTAATCGCTTCGAATTAAAAATTATTTTTCAATTACATTATTCAATTTTGATCACTCTGAATTAGTCTAATTTTAAAAATTGAAGTTGGTCACTTTTTTCAGAGATTCTGATACAAAAGTCTTTTAATATATGTATTTTTCTTAAATTTCAAAATAAATTCAGTTAGAACTTAGTCAATAATGTAAAAAAATTTTTAAATCTTGGTATTTGATATGTCCATACGAATAGGAGAGAAATACTGCCTTGATTTGGAAGAACACCGTTAACTGCATTTTGGATAAGGCCCTTGAGCCGCCTACCGTTAATTTCTTCAGGTGACTTTATCCTTAAAAATTAGAAGATTAGAATGTCTGAAAATATTAGAAAAAAGAATTATTTTTCTGATAATCGTTTGAAAATTTTAAATAATTTTTATTTACAAAAATGTACTTTAAAAAAAATCAAAAAGATTTTGAAACACATCAAACGATTTCCTAAAATTTAAAAGAAGAGCGTAGAAGATTTTAAAGCAAGACGTTTCAATTTGATAAGATTAAAAAGTTTTAAAAAACGTAAATAATCCAGTAATTCAAGAAATATTTAGAAGAATAAAAATTATTTTTCTTAAAATTCCTGTGGAAAATTTAGAAAGATTATGAGTAAATTTTTTCATATCTTGAATGCTTTTTTGAAATTTTCAGAAAAATGTAGTAGGTAAAATTTTTTTTTGAAATTTGTTTTGTTTTAAACGTATTAGAAATATTTAAAAACTTGAAAAAATGTTCTCAAAATTTATCAATTATTCGTTGATATCTTCCAAACTTCTAAATGTCATATTCATCTTTTAAAAAGACTCAAATTTTTCTAATATTTTTTTGAGGATTTTAAGAGAACAAGCCAAAAAGCTATTAACTTGACCTCATTCAAAAGACTGATCATTTGACAAAAATGTTGTAAAATTTTCCTTTGAATGTGGTGTGGATAGGAATTTTACTTTTTTAACTGTATGTATTTAATCTCTCCCTTTTACGGGTTTGAGGGCCTCCGCTCCCTGTACATATATTTACAATTCCATCCTTAGTCTAACTTAACTACTACTTATATTCTACTCTTTCGCATTACGTAGGATAATTAATAGTAACAGTAGTGATATTAATTCCTAAAATGAGCGAGCTTCCAGGGCTTCCAATTCCTCTTACCATAAAAAAAATGCATTTTCCACGATATTGAAAACAATTTTCGTTTTTTACTGTCCCTTTTCAGGATCACCCGTTTGGCTCTGCCCTACTCCCTTGCTTTCCCTTACTTCATCCAATTTCTTCATCCCCATCACTCCCTATCCACTACCATCCAAGATCCATCTTACACACTCATCCACACTCAACTGTCCCTCTTCCTCTCCTGTACAGATAGGAATTTTACTTAAAAATGTTTGGGATTTTCTGCACAGAAAACTGCATGAATTTCTGAACTTTCTTATTTTTATTTTCTTAAGTGTATTTTAATCTGCTTTACATTTAGCGAAAAATCATATGCTGAAAAACGATAAGAGAAATATCTATTTCTTCAATTTCAACCATAATCTGAAAGGCGTTTCTTCATAGTATTTTACTAACTAATGGAGATATTTTTATAATTTTATTCCTGAAATCTATTTCCTAAGGTCAAACATGGTACACAAATATCGTAAAATTTAAAAAACACCAACTATTTATAGGAATTTTTTAAATAAAAATGATTGTGTATCATATTCAAATTAATTTTGGCAACATTTAGAAAAGTATTATTATTCTTAATTAAAAAAAATTAATGCATAGAGAGAACAGTTTTTATTTGAAATTTCACGACGGTTTTTTGTACCATGTTTGACCCTCGGCCAGAATCAAGGAAAAATAATCTAAAAATATGTTTATCAGTTATTAAAGTGCTACAAGGACTTACCTTAACAATTTTTTTTCTATTTTTTATAATCATGAGATATTTCTCCATAAAATAAATTTTGTTGCATTTATTTTCAATTATTTACAATCAATTTCCAATTACAATTATTTTACAATTAAAATAAAATTGTAAAAGCTAAATTTTGTAATTTTGAGATAAGTATTTTAAGGCATTAA
>NC_046665.1:16111869-16117078 GCF_010883055.1 Belonocnema kinseyi | reverse complement strand
AGTTATAAACCGTTGCTAAGGCAGGGGCAGATGTGCCATGAACTGAGTCCAATTCATTTTTTTATCTCATATGGAGTTAAACCCTTTAAATGAGAATGTTTGATTACCGATCTGAACTCGTTTTTTCCATTTTTCTTAACGAACAATTTTTTTATCAATTGGTTATAAAAACACGTAAACTCAGAAGATGTGGACTGTGACTGCACCATATATCTAGTCGGGAGTGGTGCTGACTGAAAACAGATGATTTGGAGCGATTCGCGCGCCATCTGTTGGCCATTCTAAGGACTTATTGAACTACCCTCGTAAATAACTCCTGTATAAGTCCTTTTTAAAAATATTTAAGTCCTGCCATTGCAGAGTCAAAATAGGAGCAAAATTTCGATTCGGGCAGGATCTGGCAGGACCATAATAGGTTCTCGCCATCAGTCCTGTTTTATACCTAAAAGTGCTGAAAGCAGAAATATGCAGCACTTAGAAGGACTAAACTAGGACCTTAATCGCTTATAAATAAGCCCTGTATAGATCCTGCTTACACAAACTTAAGTCCTAAAATAGCAGCTTCAAAATAGTACCAAAATTTTGTCTCTGGAATAGTTACCACATGATTTTATTAAAAATGGTTAATGATCTAGCAGGTCAAATTATGTCCATTCAAAAATGTGCACTAACTTATTTAAGTCCAATTGATTTTGACTTAAATTAGCATTATTAAAAGCTGACATTATAAAAACTTAAAATGATATTATTAAAAGAACGGTTAAATGTCATAGAAATCGGAACAATTTCACAGGTTTCGCAAAGACTTCGCATAGATTTAAAAGATTTTATAATGTCTTCTATTATTCGACAATTAAGATTTCAAAAATTTCGGGTCGATTTAAGAGACGGCATAAAAACTTCAATCATTTTAAAAAGATTTCATGAAGGTTTTATTAATTTAACAAATATCACCGAATATTTTAAAAGTATTTCAAATAATCTGCGAAGACTGTTAAATAATTCACAAAAAAGTCAATGATTTCCCAAAGTTTTCAAAGATTTCGCCGAGATTTCAGATAGATTTGAAAGATTTCAGATACCTTTCAAATATTTCACAATGATTTTTAGAGAATTTACCAGTATTTCACAAAGAATTAAATAATTTCCCAAAGAGTTCAAATATTTCAGAAATATTTCAAATAGATTTCAAAGATCGAAACAAAGATTTCAATAATTGCCTAATGATTTTGCAAAGATTTTGAGAGAATTCACTAAGATTTTAGAAAGATTTCACAAAATTTTCAATGATTTTTCAATGACTTTAAAGATTTCACAAAGCTTACAAATATTTCACGAAGATTTAAAATAGATTTCAAAGATTGAACAAATAATTCCAATGATCTCAAAGATTTTACGAAGAATTTAAACAAATTTCAAATATTTCGCAAAGGTTTCGGATAAATATAAAAGAATTTGGAAAGGCTTCTATTATTCCACGTAGATTCCAGATAGATTTCAAAGATTAAACAAAGCAAGAAAGAATTGAAAGGTTTCTATATCCTACGATCGGATGAGTTTAGCAAAGATATTATTATCTGTGGTTTAAACATTTTATTTACGAGTAGGCAAATCAAGACTTTGGCCCTCCCTGGTCGATTTCTATGGGAGGCATCGGCCCCTGTGTCAACTTGGCAAGGCTCCACCGCCTCTGATGGACATTGGAATAGGAGGGGACTAGCCTCATGCTACCTAACTTGGCGCGGGGATTGATCATAAAGTTACAAGGGGGAGTGGGCCATGTTGGTTTGCAAAAGCAATAGAGGTTTAGCAATCCAAGATGTAGGTAGAACTGCCCGCTCGTTATTTAGATCCGGCAACGCCATGCCTATTCTGCCGTGATTTGGAAAAACACCGCAGTGTCTCCAGAACGTGGGATTTTTCGGCCCCCACCACTCTCCCATCCTGGAGCGACGCATTCAAACGTAGTGTGTCGGTGAGTCGGCTCTGTTAAATGCTGCGAAGTCCAGCCTCGTGTAAAGCCGAAAATGCAAGAGCAGGAATCCGAGCTCTCTCGACCGACGTAAATAGATGTAGGAGACAAGACTTCTGGATCTAAAATGTTTCAAATTTAGTGCTGCATGCCTTTGTCATATTTTTTAGTAAACAATGGATTTTTAACAAATAAAAAACAAATTTTCGACAAAATAGTTAAATTTTCAACCCAAGAAATTACTTTAAAAAATAAATTTTTTAACTTAAACATTGCAGTTTATACTGAAGTTTGCAGTTGAAAAAATTAATTTTTAAACCCAAATAAATGCGATTTTATCAACAAAAGAAATTAATTTTTATCTGAAACAAATTAATTTTTAAAGAAGAATAATTCGCCAACAAAGAAGATAAATTTATAACTAAAAAGAACATTTTTCAAGAAAAAAAAAATGGTCAGCAAAATTGTTCAATTTTCATCTATAGAAACGAATTTTAAACTAAAAAAATAAGTATTCGATCAATAATAGACTAATCAAATTTTCAGGCAAAAAATGGAATTTTCAACAAAAGAAATTAATTTTTAACTCAAATTATAATGTTTCAACGAAAAATTGAATAGATAAATTTTCAGTTGAAAAATAATTATCAATCCCAAAAAATATTTAAATTCCCAAGAAAAA
Organism: Belonocnema kinseyi; assembly: GCF_010883055.1. Lineage (NCBI taxonomy): Eukaryota > Metazoa > Arthropoda > Insecta > Hymenoptera > Cynipidae > Belonocnema > Belonocnema kinseyi. The sequence continues at coordinate 16,114,424 of NC_046665.1, read as the reverse complement.
AATTAAATTTGCAAACAAATATTTTAATTTTCAAACCAATAACTTTCTAACGAAAACAGAATTTCAAAAATTTTAAAATCAATTTTAAAACAGAACAATTTTTGTTAACAAAATAGATAAATTTTCAACGAAAAACGGTTAAATTATCAGTTTAAAAAATGATTTACAACCAACAATTTTTTAGCAAAATAGTCTAATTTCCAAAAAATAGATGAACTTTTAACCATTTTATACCAAAATAAAAGAAGTTTCAACAAAAAATGCATTTTCATCCAAAGAAATGAATTCTTGATTAAAATAGATGAATTTTTAAAGAAGAAAAATAATTTTCTACCAAAAAAGAAGAGTTTTTGACTGAGAAAGTTCAGTTTCCTACCAACAAAATTCAACCAAAAATGATACATCGAAGTTTCAAGAAAACAGTTAAATTATCAACCAAAATAGTTATTTTAAAAAATTTTAATTTAAAAACAGTTTCATTTTCGATGGAAGAAATGAATTTTCAACTGAAAATTGTTAAAAAAAACATGCAATCGAATTTACAACAGAATAGTTCATTTTTTAAATATACAGTTAGATTTTCATTTAAAAAATTATTTTTCAACCAAAAATGGAATGGAATGAATTCTGAGAGAAAATTAAAATCGTTTGAAAATTTTCAATAATTTTTATTTACAAAAATGTATTTAAAAAAAAATCAAAAAGATTTTGAAACACATCAAAATATTTGCTAAAATTTAAAAGAGTGTAGAAGATTTTAAAGCAAAATGTTTGTAGTTGATAAGATTAAAAAGTTTTAAAAAATGTAAATAAACCAGTAAATTCAAGAAATGTTTAGAAGAATGGAAGAGATTCAAATCTAATTTGAGACTTAAATTTTTTAGAAACGTAGATTTTCAAAGATTTCGAAAAAATAAACTTTTGAAGCATTAAGGGAATTCAGAAAGATTTCAAGGAGATAAAATTATGTTTCTTAAAATTTCTTGTGAAAAAATTAAAAGATTATGAGTCAATTTTTTTACATCTTGAATTAAGGAACATAATTCTTATTAGGCCTTCTTGTGCAATTTTGTTATACAATTTCTTTAATTATATGTCGCTTTAAGAATCGACTTTCAAATTTGAGAAAGTTTAAGAGATATTCAGAAATTTTGAAAGGATTCAAATAAAATTAAAACTTGTAAAGATTTTTCAAGAATTTTGTAAGTTTTCACGAAAATAAAAAAAAAATATTTTAGGTTCCTAGAAATAATTAAAATAAAATTTTATTTCGAAAAATTTATTTTAGGAGATTATTTTAAAGCATTTCAAAACATTCAAAAATACGTCAAAAATGGTCAAAGTATCTGAAAAATTTTAAAGACAGTAGAAACGTAGGGTAAACTGATTTAAAAAACTGAAAAACCTAAAAATTCCTGTAGAAGAATAAGAAAGGTGCGCCTGGAAATTTTTTACAATTATCAGTCTTTAAAATTAAAATTCGAATGATTTTTTTTAAAATTACTTTCAGCACAATTCTTCTCAAGCAGAATCCCCAATTTTAATCGCAAGAGGTTCAATTATTGCCAAAGAAAATAAGTAATTACATAAATTTTGAAAATTCAAAAAAGATAACTTGGAATAAGTATAATGAGATTTAAAAAAAGTTTATTTTAATTACGCATAAAATTTGTTGAATTATTTCTAAAAATATGGAAACATTTAAAATTGTAGTATTTAAATACACTTAATATTTCAGACTTTTATATTAAATTTTGATAAGATATAATAGATACGTATGTAAAATGAAAAAATAATAATAAAAGTCGATAAACGAATAATTTTTTGGAATGAATTCTAACAGAAAATAGAAAAAAAGATCACAAAACATTTTTTATTATTTCCTAAAATGTCTAAAAAGTACGTAAAATATTTTGAAGCAAAATGTTGTAATTTTCCCATATTACTTAACTTTAGAAAAATTAAGGAACATAATTTTTTCAAATTTAAGTAAGTTTTAGAGATATTCAAAAATTATGAAACGATTCGAAAATAATGAAAACTTCCAAAGATTTTTAAAGGAATAATTAACATAATTTTTTATTTCCAACAATTAATTTGAAAATATTATGTTTAAACATTTCAAAATATTGCAAAAGATTTCAAATATTCTCAAAGCATCTAAAAAACTTTGGAGGCATTTTTTTTTAAATTTCCAGAATTAAAAAAAAACCAGGAAAAATTTGAATTATTTTTAAAGATTAGAGATTGAAAGGTCTGACAAGATTAGAAAAACAGAATTATTTTTCTAATAATCGTGTGAAAGTTTTTAAGAATTTTTTATTTAAAAAAATGTATTTTTAACAAATTTGAAGCAGATTTTTAAACGCATCGAACGATTTCCTAAAATTTAAAAGAACATTTTTTTAATTTTCGATAAAAACTCGAGAGAGTTACCAATATCTTGAAGAATCCAAAACGTTTTAAATAGATAAGAAATTTTCATAATATTTTTTAAAATCCTATAAAATAAAAATAAAATGTCTTAAAAATCTCCTAGGATCTTTTCTGACACA
>NC_046665.1:16108329-16111769 GCF_010883055.1 Belonocnema kinseyi | reverse complement strand
AGCTCCAAGGAGATTATGTTGAAAAATAAAAAAAAATTTACCCAAAAAAAATTGTTTTTATACTTCATTCTAAGGACTTATTGAACTACCCTCGTACTATATCAAATAATAATTTATATAGAAAATGAAACCTTATTTCCACATCTTTTCAATAAGTAATCACTTTTATATGCAAGAAAATATTACACAAATCAATAATTTTACATAAAAATTTGTAACTTATAAGTCATCTGTAATTTTTACACGTTCTTATTTTATTATGTTCCTTCTTCAGAGCTCCATCAGTTCCCATCTATCGTTCCTTGAATCGGGATTCGCAGAAGTTGATGGGCCAGGATTGTAATTTACTGCATTCCATGATGCATCCCAGTTTTCTAAATAAATATTTTTTTTAGTTTTATTTTATATTCAACTATTTAGATAAGGATAAAATTGAGATATTTAAATATTTACCTCTTGCACTTTAAAAATGCCCTGAATAGTTTGGTCCAGAAAGTGTAGTGGAATATCGTGCCGAGTCCTCATTCTCTTTCCCAGGTGATTGGGATTTGTGCACTGATTCTCTCTCGCCTGAAATAAATAATTAAATAAGTTAGTGTACATTTTTGAATGGACATACTTTGGCCTGCTAGATCATTAACTATTTTTAATAAAATCATATGGTAACTATTTACATCAAGAATGTAAAGCTTCATTAAGAAATTGGCATTAGCTACTTTTAGATGAAATAGTAACTCTTTGTACTATAAAAAAAAAAAATTAAGAGAGTCTCGTTGTCAGTTTCTAAGAAATAATCTCAGAGATTTGTAATAGACAGCAATAATTTTCATGACAAATAAATAAGAAAATTGAGTAATTTTAAAGTTTCTATTACTTATTTGTTTTTTGTTATAAACGTTTATTTTTGTTTGTTTGTTAAATGTTAATGGACTCTTAAGACTCTTAAAAAAGCTAGATCTTTAAAAACGGCATTGGACTCTATAAATATAAACCATCCTAAATTTGTAATATGCCAAAGACTTAAAACACATCGGTATTTTGCAAGTGAATAGTCGCTAGCGGATTTAAAGCACGGTGCACAGTGGTCTGGAATAGGACTTTACTGTTCATAATCACCCACAGGTCGTATTTCTTAACCGATTTAAAAGTTTTTTTCAGAAATGCTCAGCAATTAATTTTTAAGAGAATTGTGGTTTGGTTTTTTAAATTTTTTTACAGAGCAACAATATATAAAGAAATATAGTGACAAAATTGACAATTTTAGCTTTGTAAATTTTTATCTCAAGAAAAAATACAGATAGAAACTCACTATCAGCCGGAATGATTGCACATGTATTCATAAAATATAATTAATTTTAATAATATTTAACTCAATTATTATAAACAATTTTTATAAACAAATTCTTTATAAACGAGTTTTTCTCATAGCTGAATTGATTTTTCTGAACAAAAGTGATTCACAATATTGTCTTTAAAGCCATTTATATACTTTAAGCTTTATCAAACATAAACAATATAGATTGTTTATAACAATTTAGTTGAATAAGTCTCCTAAACGGCTGTTTTCTCATTTGTTTTTTATGAAGTTACGTACAAAAAAATGAAAGATAAGTAACTTCTGAATACGAAAGTACAGCGTTAATGCACCTTATTTTCACTTGTTCCTCATTTATTTTTCAGGAAGTTGCATAAAACAAATGAAAGATAGGTGACTTCTAAAAACGCAAGTACAGCGTTATTGCTATGGACAGTTCGCTACAGAAAGTGTTATTAACAATTACGCAAATTATTATTTAATGTCCCATATCAAATTTTGGAATCACTGTTAGTTTATTGTCGGATAATTTCAGTAGCAACCCGTCCTTTTTGCATGTAAAAAAAATAAATCATAGTTTTGTTAAAAAAATTGTTTATAACACTCATATAAATTATTCTTTATTTAAATTCGTTGGTTGGTGACCGCAATAAATGTCACTCTAATAATTATTGAAGAAAAAAACATTTGTTTCTACGAGGAAACGGCCGATTAGGAGACATGTTTAACTAAATTGTTATAAACAATCTATATTGTTTATGTTTGATAAAGCTTAAAGTATATAAATGGCTCTAAAGACAATTGTGAAACACTTTTGTTCAGAAAAATCAATTCAGCTATGAGAAAAACTCGTTTATAAAGAATTTGTTTATAGAAATTGTTTATAATAATTAAGTTAAATATTATTAAAATTAATTATGTTCTATGAATGTATGTGCAATAATTCCGGCTGATAGTGAGTTTCTATCTGTATTTTTTCTTGAGATAAAAATTCAGAAAGCTAAAATATCGATTATGAACAGTAAATTCCTATTCCAGACTACTGTGCGGTGGGACGACTCCTTGTAAAATTTGACAAGTTTACGCCTGTAGCGTAGAAAATATTTGGGAATCTAATCTGTAATGCAGCTAGCCCATTCATCTTTCGGGAAACTATCCTTTGAATCAGTCAGGCCTGAGGTTGTGAAAAGTAGAAATATAGGCGGGAAGTCACTAGGAGTCTAGGACTCTCGGTAGATCACTAGGGATGAGTATTCCATGATGGGGGGGGGGGGGGGGGGGGGGGGTGGACTTCAATATTTATTTCTGTTCTTATCGAATTTTGTTAACACGTTTATTATGATTTACAGAAGTTGTTCTTTTCAAAGGAAGAACTTTCCGATAAATTCAATGTAAATGAATGAAAATTTTTTAATCAACATACAATTGTTTAGAATTTGCCAGTTATTATTCTCATTATCAAAATTTAAATTCATCCAATAATGTACTTATAATATTGTTTAAATATTAATGAAACGTAAAAAATGCATTTTTAAGGTATTTCGCGATGAAGATAGAATGAAATTCTTCTATCTAAATTTGATCCGAATTTTCTACAGAATTTTATTTATCACGTTTTTTACTTCAAGGTTTAGATAAATGTTACATTAATGTGCATAATGAAATTAAGAAAAATTCAAGATCTGGCATACAAAATTGTATTTATTCAAGTGAGACGTGTACGCAACAGTATTTTAAATTATATTTGACATGCGCAAAACAAACTTAATTGTTAATTAGGCGTCAAACACAATCAGAAAAATCTGTTTTTCGGATTCAGGGTGTCTAAAAACGTGGACAATTGACAAAAACTGGGGGAGCCAATTTTACATAAATCTAATACCTTCTCTGACGAGAATGTAAAAATCGAGAATTATTCTAGATCAATCTTAACTCTTAAAGATCTACACCCATTTCCTCACATTACTCCCTTCCACGCTCAGTGAGTCACGGCTATACCACGAAAGGCAAATAATGGCTTAATATTGTGAATGGTATAATACTAAAATATTTCGATCCTTGAAGAAAATTCTATCGGCCTCCAAAATCGTTTGGTCCACCTACAACTGATAGGATCCTTTCCTTG
>NC_046665.1:16096657-16108229 GCF_010883055.1 Belonocnema kinseyi | reverse complement strand
AAATTTAAAAAATTTATTTATTATAATAACATTTTATAGTTGAAAAAATCATTAAAACCAATGCTTAGTTAAATAATTAATTTTAAACTGTAATGTGAAATTTAACGATTTTTAAGGAATACTTTAAATTGTATACATTGAAACATTTAGCAGGTAAAAATTAAAGAATTTTACAAGTTAGTAGTTGAAGGGGTTTGTTGAAACTTGATTTTTGTTGTTGAAGATTTATCATTTTAATTGAAATTGATCTACTTGGTAGAAACCCCGTTTTTTTACTAATTTTAAATTAATTTTTTGAAGTAAGAATAAATCTTTTTGGTTAAAACATTACGATCTTAGTAGCATATTTAGCTCTTTGGATACAAAATAAATTATATTGTTGGAAATTAATGTTTTTATTTGAAAATTCAGCTATTTCATTTTTTGTTGAAAATTTATCTTTTGACTTCTTCAAGGTAAGTGGGTAAAAATTCATGAATTCTGTTGAAAATTCATTTTTGTTGTTGAAAATATTAAATTTTTTAAACTGGCAATTCAACTATTCCATTTATTCCATTCTTGTTTGTTTGCCAATTGAACTACTTGTCGTTTAAAACTCGCCTTTAAAAAAAAAGAATGTTTTTTTATGTAAAATTACTAAACTTAAACAATGACTTTTTTTAAACAGTGTTTTAACCGTAATAAGGTGCTCATTCTATTTTCGTAATTTTGGACTCACAACTACGCAGCCATTCATACCGAGTATTCTTACAACAAAAGTAGACCATAAAAGGAGGAAAATTTCCAAAATTTATTAGGTTCAATCAGGTATACGGACTATAGGCATAAATAAACAAATGGAATTTGTTTAAATAATTTTTTCTTAGAAAATTCGTTTTTTCCTTAAAAATTATTATTATAGGTCTAGTAGAATATTTATTACATCAATTCATGAATTTTTAATTTTTTAAGCCAATAGAATTTTTCTGAATATTTTTTTTATTAAAAATTATAATTATTTCTTCAGCGGAATATTTATCAACATTGTTTATTTTTTAGAAATAACAAATTATTACTTAAACATTACTGATGAATTAATTATTATAAAATTAATTATTAATCATTAATTACTTATTACTGATAAATATTCCATTAGACCCACAGTAATAATTTTTATTTTTTTTTAAATTCGTAAGGAAATTCTTTTAACATATTCCCTTAGTTTACACAATTTAAAGTTAATGAACTAATGTTATGAAATATTCCAGTAATAATTTAAGAGAAAAAAAACAAACAATTTTCAAACAAAATCATTCAAACAAATGCCATTTGTTTATTAATTAAAAATAATTAAAAATAAAGAGCGGATTTTCTAGTACAATTTCTGATAATCACTCATTTATCTAATTTAGTATTTTGAAAATTATCTTTTTATGAAAAAGAATAAATGAAAAGCCTATCTTTTCTATGTTATACATATTTAATGAATGTTACAAAATATTAGTATAAAATAATATAAGACACCAAGGGATGAGTTCTGTATATGAAACTCTAATTAATCTTTTAAAATAGGATTTCAACGAATTTTTGATTTTTAGGTAGAAAATTAAATTGAACTATTTTATTCCAAATGAGCTTTTTTTATTAAAAATTAATTTACACCTCATATTGATGAATAGCATTTATTACGATTTTGTAGCTCACGTTGATGATAATCATATTCTTTAAATAATGAACTTTGCATTTTGACATCACAATTTTTATAAATAAATTTAGCAAATCTTTTGAACGCGCATTATAACAATCAATGACCTCATAGGGTGATAAACACATGTAATAAGCTTGTTTCCACTTGGTAAACTGTTCCCTGAAAATCTTGGTTAAGTCTCCCCAATATTAGTTCATGCGCTCAATGTCATAAAATTTTTAGTAATAACTGTTTCATTATTCCGAATTATACAAAATCATTACACTACTTTGTAAGGAATAACGCGGTATATTATTACTGCACGAATTTTGATTACAAGAGTAGATAAATCCTTAAAAAGTTGGAAAAAAATGACATTATTGAACGCAAATTTCTGCCAATTGTCGAATATAGGGCTTAAAACATAAATATTTTGTTTAAAATTAAAATAATTATTGTGGTAGATGGAGCGTGAAGGTGTTATAACTGTTTTACAGAAAAATAGTCTTCTGATTTAAAAGTTTAAGAAGTGGGACAAATTTTTTATTTCCTAACTGGCAATTCTTTATTTGTTTAAAATTCGTCTTTCTAGTTGAAAAATTTATAATTTTAGTTAAAAATTCTTTTTTTTCGGAACGAAATTAATTGTCTGTGTGAAAAAGTAACTTTGCTACTTTTGGTTTAAATTCAAATATCTTATAAAAAGTTAACCTTTATGATTGAAAATTCGTTTCCTTATTTTTACAATGCATCTCTTGGCAGCATCTGCGTTTTTTGAAATATCAAATATTATATTTTCTATCGAAAATCCATATTTGCAGGTTAAAAAGTCAACTACTTTGTTGAAAAATTACATACTGGTTCGAAAATTCAACTTTGTTTAAAAATTTAAATATTTTGTTGAAAATCTTTTCTTTTTGTTTTAAGATATCCACCACTAAGTTTTCATTGAGAATTCTTTTTTTTAATGCAACTCTTTTTGGTTAAAGATTAATATTTTTTGTTTGAAAATTTGGCTATTCAGTTTAAAATTTATATTTGTAGGTTGAAAATTTAACTATTTGGTTAAAAGTTAAACTATTCAGTTGTAAATGTAAATCTTTCATTGAAAAGCCAGATTTTTAACAAAACCGTTTACGCTGAAAATGTAAATGTTTAATTTTCAGTTTAAAAAAAATTAACGAATTTTCAACCAAATAGTTACTTCTTTATTCAAAAAAATAACATTTTAACAAAATAGTTAAACTTTTAATCTTGTCCAGCTCTTTTGTCAACATTTCGGACTGGTACCAGTCCCTCTTCAAGACTTTACAAGAAGCGATACAGAGGTTGGATCATGAATAGTTGTTTAAAAACGAAATAACAAATAACATACCCTGTTTGGACCGAAATCGAGGCCAGGTCGTTACCATCACTTTCATTCCCATCATCCGATCTCTGTAAAAATAGGCGTAATTTACTCTTTGGTAGACAGGGCCATAAAACTAGCCGATCAAAGGTTCCACGAAGAAAACTTAGCTTTAGTCAAAAAAAAAAAAACTTTAATACAAAATGGATATCCAGAAGAACTCATAGCATCTAAGACAAGTCTTTGACCGTTTAATATCTTCGATGCTAATAATAATACTAACAATCATAGTGAGAACGGAAGTGATGACGTGCCGAAAAAAGTGATGGTCTTCCCATACGCTGATATTTTCTCCAGAAAAATCAAACACATTTTCAAAGATTAAGAACAATCAATAGTTTTTAAAACTGGTACCAAACTTCAGAAGTTATGCAAATCCAAAAAAGATCCCATAGAAAAAATCCATAAAACACACGTCGTCTACCAATTAACTTATAACCAATGTGGATGGGCCTACATATGTCAAACTCAAAGGGAAATTACAGTTAAAATAAAAAAGCATAAAAGAGATGTAAATAACTTTTGTACTAAAACAGCCTAAGGGAAACATGGCGTCACTATGTTTCACACTTTTGATTACAACAATCCCATTATTTTGCCCATAGAAAAAAATAAAACTAAAAGAGAAATTCTTGAAATGATTCACATGATACGCCATAAAAAATCAGTTAATTTACGTACAAACATGTAAGGTTTAAGCACTTTATATCATAATTTAGTTTTTACCAAATAAAACTAATCAAAAATGGTCTAACATACCTTAAATGCACTACTTACTTACATCTAAAATTTTATTTGATTTGAATTGAGGAAATGTTGTGCTTGCGATCACGTGATCGTCAGTATCACGTGACTGCAATAACCCACTCCCTCCAAAATATTTTCTTTTCAGTACATAACCTCAATAAACCGCGAGACAACGAATCATTGCGTTGGTCCTTGCTTTACTTTAACACAAAACTTGAATTATTAAAAAATGGATTTCGAAAGAACAACTGAAACAAAAAAATTTTTCTCACAAACATTTCTAAAAACAATATTAACAGATACAAAAATTTGCCAACAACACATTTGAAACAATTTTTCTAATGCAGTTTCGAGGTTATATCCTCTATTATGGAAACCGAAAAAGAACTTAATTCTAAAATCAAGGCAATACTTCACAACAATTTCTATAATTTTAGCCTCCTTCATAACTATTTAAAAAAAAAAAAAAATAACCTACATAGACCCATCTTCCATTCTAGCCATAGATGTAAACACTTCAATGTTCAAACCTTGTCTCACATTTTTAAATTTATTTGGAATCTTTTGACTTCGGTCCAAACAGGGTCTTGAAGAGGAACTGGTACCAGTCCGAAACGCTGACAAATGAGCTGGACTTGAAATAGATTATATTTCTGACCGCTAAGCAGCATAAGTTTTTAACCATATATACAACATCGGTCGCCTAAGGTTATCTATATTTACAAAGATATAATATTTGTTAGAGCAGATAAAGGCAATATTTCAGTTGTAGATAATAGAAATGATTATAATAAAACAGTTGAAAATTTATTGCAAAATAACATACTATACAAAAAAGTTAACACCAGCTTAGTTCCAAACATTGAAAATAAATGCAATGATATTATATCAAGATGGGAAAATAAGAGGTATATAAATGAGAATTTAGCTCATCGTTTAAAAAATCATGGGAGTGTCGTTACTAAGGCTTATGCGCTTCCTAAAGTTCTCAAACCTGACCTAAAATGAAGACTAATAGTGTCTTCCATAGGATAACCCACCTACAATTCAGCCAAATTTTTATCAAAAATTTTAAAACTGTTTCTGGTACGACTCACTGTTTTGTTAAAGACAGTTGGGATTTTAAAGATAAAATTAAGAATATTCATGTACCCATTACCCACTCATTATTATCTCTAGATGTGGTTTCTATGTTCGATAACATTCCGTTAGATTTACTTTTTGATGGTATAGAAGAAAAATTACAAGTTTATACAAATTTAACAAAAATATCCAATTCTGAAATTTTAATAGCTGTTAGAACAGTATTCAATAATGCTGTTTTCTCTTTCAACCAAAAGTTTTATAAAGAAATGTCAGGTTTTCCTATGGGTTCTCCCCTATCTCCAGTTGCTTCCAATCTCGTTTTAGAGGATTTAGGAAAGAAAGCATTATCGAAATTAACTTTTAAACCACTTTTTTGTAAAAGGTACGTGGATGACATATTCACTATAGTTCCCACTGAAAACATTCAAGAATTAATTAACACATTCAATAGTATAGAAGAATCCTTACAATTTACTTTTGAATTAGAAAATAATGACACCTTAAATTATTTGGATATATCAATAAAAAAATGAAAATGGAAGTTTAATTACCAATTGGTGCAAAAAACCTTCACGGTCAGGGCAATATTTAAATTATAATTCACACCATCAATTTAACCAAAAAGTTGGATTAATAAAAGGACTAGTAGATAGATGCATAAAACTAAGCGATTTCAATTTTAGAGAAGAAAATTTAAAAGAAATAAAAATTACATTACAATAAAATAATTATCCATTACCTTTGATAGAAAGTGTGATCAACGAAAGAATAAACGAGATTTACAATAGTTCCAGTAATTAAAATAAATGGTTGGATAATTACAAAAAAACTTATTTGCATGTTTCGATACCATATGTACAAAGTTTATCAGAGATAAATAAGAAAGATTCCGAAAAAATTGAAAATTTGTCAAACGTAGTTTATTTAATAAAATGTAAAGGTTGCAAAAAAGTTTATATTGGTGAAACAGGTAGAAGATTAAAAACAAGAATATCTGAATACAAAAGAGATTGCAAGATTGGCAATTTGAACAGAGTTTTGTCACAACACTCGTGGAATTTTGATCACCTTTTTGATTTTGACAATGTGAACATTTTAGCAAAAGAAAACAACACTTACAAACATAGAACTTTAGAATCAATTTTCATTTATAAATATAAGAACTGTTCCATTAATTTAAAACAGAAATACTTAATGTAACTCAACATTACTATAATATAATAAATTGAGTAGTAAATTACTAAAATACCTTGGCGCGCTATTTTCTCTAAAGTGGAATTAGGCCCTCTATATTGAAAACTCTGTACTAAATATTTAACATAACCAAAGCTTAGTTTCCTGTCACCATTACCTGCTTGTCCGTCGTGTGACTATCTTTGGTTCGCTCAAGTGTTTGAAAATGTAACCTTAATTATTGGTAGCCTCTTTTCTTTTGAGGTTTTTCCGAATTAAAAAATTATGTGTTTCGGAAATTATTTCAAGCCGCCTCACTTTTATTCATCGAACTGCAATTTTTTGATGTGCAAAAATCGTATATAAGGTAAATTGACTTTTCTTTTCATAATATAATTTTCTCTACGACAATGTTAATTTTTTAAATTAGCAAATTTTCATAATAATTTTGTATCAGGTATCCCCTGAGGATGACCGAAAGATTAGGTCAAAACGTCGCGAGGTGTATAAGAATTTTTATATTTTGATTAAATTATTGACTCGGATTTCCTTGTCTTTCTATTTCAAACTTGATCGTAAGACCGAAAAAAAATTGAACTAATGTTCATATTTAAGTTAACCAAATTACAGTTGAAGATGTATATATGCATATATTATCGAGCGCAAAGATCTAGAACAAACAAAGAAAAAAGAGAAATATCTACAAAATTGTTGAGTTTTCCACCCAAAAAGGCAAGTTTTAAAAAGCAGTTGCATTTTCAACTTAATGGGATCCATTTTTATTGTGTTAATGTTCAGTAAGAAAATCAAGTTTCTACCCAAAGAGATGAGTTTTTAACCAAGAAACAATTTTAGTCAAGACATAAAAAAAATTTAACTAAATTGTTGAACATGTTCAACAAAAAATGTTAAAAAACTGTTCTCTTATAGTTTAAAAATCAAGTAATTGGTTCAAAATTCGTCTTTTTTTGTAAAACATTAATCTTATTGGTTAAAAATTAATCTTTTGAATATAGAATTTTTTTATGAAGAAAAAATAGTTCTCTTAAATTTTAATCTAAAAACAACATAATTCCCTTCCTGATAGATTCAACGACTTGAATTGCAGAATCTGCCTAATGGTAAATGGATTTGATCTCCTTTGAAATAATTTTTATAACACTTTTTTGTTGAAATTGATTTTATTTTAACAGAGAATTAAAGAATGACATTTTTGGGGAAAAAGTAATTTTTTTAATTAAAGTATAACCTTTTTTAGTTAAAAATCTAAATAATTAATTAAAAATTTATGGATTTTGTTAAAAATTCGTCTTTTTTAGTATAAAATGAATCTTTCTGTTTAAAAATTCTTCTTGCTGATTTAGGATTCAACAATTCTTCTGACAATTCGTTTTTTTCCAAAATTAATTTATTGAAGTGAAAATTTAACTTTCCATTTTTGGTTAAAAATGTATTGATATTTTTAATTGCAATCTATTTTGGTTGACAACTCAGCTATTTTTTTTAATTGCACTTCTTTAAGTTGAAAATTATTATTTCTTTTTTTTAACTAAAAACTGAACTATCCCATTTTTCGTTGAATACTAAGTTCATAATTGAAGCTTCTTCTGTTTCGGTTCAAAACGAACCTTTTTGATTGAGAATTCAATTATTTTCTTCAAATTTCTTTTTATTAATTTCTATAATGATAAAATCTACTTATATTACTTTTGGTTAAAAAAATGATATTTTTTAGATAAAAATCATATATTTGTTTGAAACTTTCTAGATTTGTAGAAAATTCGTAATTTTTTGTAAGAACGTAATATTATTGGTTGAAAATTAATATTTTTCATTAAGGATTCAGTTATTTAAAAAAAATCCTTTTCAGTTTGTCAAAAACAAATTTCTTTAAAAGAAATTTCGATTCTGCTATTTTCGGTTGAAAATTGATATTTTAAATTGAAAATTTACCTTTTGTACTTAATAATTCAATTTTTTTAATTTTTCTGTTTTGGTAGAAAATTAATCCTTTTGGTTTAAAATCGACCTTTTTCGTTAAAGATTGAATTGTCTGGAAACAAATTTATCTGTTTTGATGCATTATTTGGAAATTCAGAATTTTGTTCAAAATTCGTTATTTTGAATAGAAAATAAACTTCTTACTTGAAATTTCGTCTTTGTTTCGAGGATTCTATTATATGAAAAATTCATTTTTTGGTGAAATATTAATTTATTTAAGAGAAAAGTCGATTATAGCATTTTTCATAGAAAAATGATATTTAAACAAAAATTGATCTTTTTTTTGTTAAAAATATAATTTTTTTAAACCATCTTTTTAAACAGGGAAATTAATCTTCGCGGTTGAAATTCATCTTCTTCATTGAGGATTCAATTATTATTTTTTTGAAAATACCTTCATAGTTAGTCAAAAATTAACTTATTTAAAATAAGATTGGATTATATCATTTTTGGTGGAGAATTGATATTTGAAATTAAGAAATTTTCATTTTTAGTTGAAAATTCAACCATTTGTTTGAAAATGCAGATATTTCGATGAAAATTCATGATTTTGGTAGGAAATTAGTCTTCAGCGTTGTAAATTTATCTTTGTGATTAAGAACAAAACTATTAAGTTGCACATTCTTTTTTTTCTAAATTAAATTCTTTAACTAAAAATTTAACTATCCCACTTTCGGCAAAAAATTGAAATTTGGAATTACAAAATGATATTTTTGTGTTGAAAAATCAATTATTGGTCTCAAACATTGTCTTTTTTTATATAAAATTAATCTTCTTCGTTGAAAATACATCTGTTTGCTTAAAAGTTGAACTATGTATCATCAAATGCATCTTCTGGTTTTATATATTTATATTTTCAATTAAAAATTTATCTTTTTTAGTTGAAAACTCAACTATTAGTTTGAGAACTGATCATTTTGATTGGGGTTCAACTATTTTGTTAAAAATTGATTAAAAATTCAACTGCACAATTTCAGGATGAAAAATTATATTTTTAATTGAAAATTAATTTTTTCATTTGAAAATTCGTTTTTTTGGTAGAAAATTATTTTTCTTTGTTAAGATCTTGTCTGGTTTATTTAGGATTGAACTATTTTCTTGATTTTTTTTTTGTTTCTTAAAAATTAATGTATTTAAGGAAAATTTTAATTATATCATGGTTGGTCTTGCATAATTTACTATAAAAGAATTTTAATCGCTGAGAGATTCTGCTAAATCATTTGTAGAACCTGCCTAATTAAAAATAAATTCTATTTTATTTTAAATTATTTTTGTAATATTGTTCTTGCATTGGAAATTAATTTAATTATTTTATTATTTGTTTTAAAAAAATTTTATTGAATAGAAAATTAATCGTTGTGATTAAAAATTCATCTTTCTTGTTAAAACTTTTACTATTTGGTGTCAAATTCGGCTTTTTTGGTTAAAATTTTAAATGAACTGTAGAAAATTTTATTTTTATATTGAATATTAACTTTTATAAACTAAAAACTGAATTATTCTATTTTTGTTTAAAATTTGATATTTTTTATTCAAAACTTGATCTTTTTTAGTTAAAAATGGAATTATTTATTTGAAAATTCCCGTATTTTGTTCAAAATTTGTGTTTTGTGTTAGAAATATAAAACTTCTCCCTTCAAAATTCATGTTTTTAATGGAAAATTCAACTATTTTGTTGCAAGTTTCTTTTTAGTTGGTCAAAAACTAATTTCTCGCCGACCATTGGATGATAATGAAAGTGCCCGTACATCCCTATAGTATGTATCTGTTGTTGGAGGTTTTCAAAATTGTGTTTTTATAAAATAAAGATTGAGTAATTGGCAAAATTGTCGGCAGATATGAAGATCCGATACATCCATAAACCTGAACGTAATACATAATAACACAATACATTTCTTAAACCATATATTGTTTAAAAGCACATAAAACATTGGAAGCCTATATATTTTATACAGCTGTTTTGTGGTGTATTTTTTGTTATAAGTTAATGTTTTAGTTATTATTTGAATTCAATTTAAACATTAACATTAAGTAATATTCCTGTGATGCATGGAATGTGTTATAAAATTTCAATGCTGAAAAAATGCGGTAGCAACTTATTGAGATTTTGAGGTTAATATTACATTTAGCAATTCAAGAGTGAACTACTCGCAATTAAAAAATTTATCAAAAAGACGTAGGAAAAAACATAAAAAGGTATATTTTATTTCAATCTTGATCAAAATAGTTACTGTTTTTTCACAAAAATTTTATAAATTTGAATGAAATTTTTGTGAAATTTGTAAGAAAAATTTCACTAATTTTCAATGTATTTCAAAAACGGAGTATTTTTTCGTATTAAGAGAAGTAAGTAAAAGCTTAACCCTCGTAAAGTTTTTGCAGTACATTTTCGTAACTTTTAATAGCAAAAAATAATATTTGATAGATTTTTGTAGATATACGGATGATTTACATTAAAGTGGCCAAGATTATCTAATGCTGAGACCAGCAGTTCGCTCTTCTATTCTAAAATTAATTCCTAACCTCAAAATATCAAAAGTTGTTCTCGCATTTTAAACCAGCAATGGACTTTAATAACAAATTCCATGCTTCATAGAAATATTACTCAAAGTTAATGTTTATATTAATAACAAATAATAGCTTAAACATTAAGTTGTAATTAAAAAGATACTAAACATACCGATAGAAATCTCAGAGTATATGCTAAAGATTCTCAAGGCTCTGAGAAGCTCGGAAAAATTCTCCGCAGACACTCAGGTAGATATATTTAATGGTCCAGAGAGCTCATTTAAATGCGTTGAATGCTTTAAAATGTCCTTTCCGAAATTGAAATAAAAATACGATCATAAATAACAAGCAGAGAGGCTTGAATTGAAATAAGAATTCGATCATGAATAACAAGCAGAGGCTCTGTATTGCGATTGCGGCGGTACGGGTGGCAAGGTGGTGGTAAAGGAGAAGCGTTCATTTGTATTATCGACCTCGAATTTCGATTCGATTATTATTCCCAACAGTGATCCAAAAATACTTGCGCATGCTTGAACTGTGCGGCGCTCATTGGCTCTAGTTCGCGTACGTATTTAAAAATCAAATACAGATGCGCAGCGTAGCCAATGAACATTAATCAAAGCAACTCCGTTGGGATCATTACCTTCAAGAAAACGCGTGTAACGGTCCATTACTGTTTAACTCACGGATGCCTCGGTCCGAAGATATTTTTGCTCTGTCGCACGCGTGTAGCTATCAAAGAACGAGCAATCGTGACAATTTTTTCAATATTTTCCAATGCTGTCTAACCCACTGACCCCTCGTGTCACACGCATATGGTAAAGAAATCGAGTATTGTGACAATCGAAATTGACAATATCGTTTAGAGATTTTATATTAAGGATATTTGTTATAACCGGTTGTGGATGTTTTACTCCAGACTCTCTAGGGGGCCATCTATATACTACGTGAACAATTTTTCACTTTTTTTGACCCCCCCCCCC
>NC_046665.1:16084033-16096557 GCF_010883055.1 Belonocnema kinseyi | reverse complement strand
CCCCCCCCCCTCTCTAAAATATCCACGTGGTATATGGATGGCCCCTAGCCATTTTATTCTTTCCTGCGTGCCATTCTAATCCATTTAATTTTCTTTTTTCATCTTTGTTCAAAACTTTAATTTTAGACTTAGGTACATTTTCGAAGTATATAACTTCAACTATTTTGACATTTCTTTCCGAATTCAATTTTCGAATTTTCTATCACAGCACTTCCCCTAAATAGAGAAACAGTTAAGGGCATGTGACACAGCTAAATACCTATATTACCTACCTCACTTTATCAGTTCACTGAATGTTTTTTAGAACCTAAGAACTTTTTTTGTAAATAAAATATCGAGCTGAAACTTTGGAAAATTTATTAGAGTACAAGGCTTAATAATAAAAGATGTAAAAAAATATATTTAAACTATCAATTTCAACTATCATTCCAACGTAGTTTCCTTT
This sequence comes from Belonocnema kinseyi, assembly GCF_010883055.1. Classification (NCBI taxonomy): domain Eukaryota; kingdom Metazoa; phylum Arthropoda; class Insecta; order Hymenoptera; family Cynipidae; genus Belonocnema; species Belonocnema kinseyi. Next base: position 16,096,112 of record NC_046665.1, on the reverse strand, counting down.
CGGCTCTTGCATTTCTCAAAGTTTGAGACCGATATTTTATGTATAAAAAAATTTCGAACGATCAAAAAATGTCAAGGTTCAGAAAAAAGATGAAATAATTTTCAGTGAAGTTCCTAGCAAAATGCAGTACCTAAACATGCTTTATTGTACTCTAATATATTTTCCAAAGTTTCAGCTTGAAATTTTACTTACAAAAAAGTTCTTAGGTTCAAAAAAATATTCAGTGTACTGATAAAGTGAGGTTGGTAATATAGGTTTTTGTTTGTGTCAGATGCCCTTAAAAGAAGAACTTATATGCATAGAACTCCATAGATACAAAGTATGTGTTCATACAATGTTATTTCATCCGAGGCTTCAATTGAGTCAATGCACTTGCCTGCAATACGCCCTCTGGAGTTTTTTTTTGTAACACACATGACGCGTATCGACAGATAACTACACAGAGGTGTCTTCTATTCCCCAAAAGTATTCATATTTTTAGATTATTTAATCCCTTCTAATAAGTTCACAAAATATGTGTAATAAATTGTTTTAGCTCCTTCGTGTGAAATATAAGTTTTGAAAATTTAATTTTAATCAATTCAAGTCCGCCTATCTAGAGTTAAAATTATTTCAATCCGCACATTTAAATAGATTTCTTTGATGGATTTTTAAAGACATTTAAATAAATTATTAAAATGTGAATGAATATAAATTTGAATATTGTTCGAATTTATAAGTTATAAAAAGATTAAATAATGATAGGTAGGTTAAATAAATAATTAGTTAAATTTTACTAAGTCGATTGAGAGGAATACGATTTGCACTTTTTCTGTTCCCGTTGGGGGATTTTTAGACGGAGCAAAAATCGCGTATTCATAGGAATACAAATTCTTAATTCTTCTGAATTTAACGCTTATTACCGGGCAGTTCCCCCTGTTTTTCCCCCTACAAAAATGGAAATGTTTAAAAACTGAATTCTGAGATGCTATAAAATATTATAACGGACGTCCCCGGACTCCTTTTTGAGAGATAATAACAAAAAAATATATTGTGCTAAATACAAATTTTATGCATGTGCATTATTTTGAGGTTAGGGTCGTTTCTCAGCTCTGTCCTTGCGATAATTTGGAAATTACTTATTAAATAAACTTTTTTAAATGCCTGCAAACAAAGTTAGTTCCGGGACATTAGTTACTATGTTTATTATTTGTGAGTCCAAAGTTTCGGCCAAAAATATTGTGTAGTTTGAAAGTAACGCTTGGGAGAATTTTAACACACATAAGCTCAACATATACACACGTTTTTAGCAACATCAAATTTTTTTGGAATTTATCCAAAATAAAAGCTCGCAGGGATATCCGTTAGCATGTTCGATATAATTCCCAAAATTGTGAAGAAAAAATATTTATTAATCTAGAAAAAAGCCGGGGGAATCTAACACTGATAAAATCGATACTAATTCCTAAGGGCCATGCAAATTAATTACATTTCGATAATTTTCTAAGTATCACATGCCCTTAACAACATGCGAAAATCACGATGTGACAGTGCGATATAGTGTGATTATCAATTAGGCAGTAATAGTTTGATTTAGCGGGTATATTATTGTAAAACGTTTCTTTACTTCTTTTTATATTTATATTGTTGAAATTTGTTTGTTTGAAACAATAAAAAACTGCTTGTGAATAATTATAGCTATATCAAAATAAAGTAGTGACAACTTCACCTCTAAGTCAGAATAATAGATACCCAATTGAAAACGATTGGAACAATTATATAATGTAGGATGGCGCCAATATTTTGAAACTCGGACAAAATAAACTGTAGGCAACTCATGCAATTTTTTAATTCCCGATAATAATCGTTTGATTGAGAAAAATTAATATTTTCAGATTTCAGCGTAAAAGTGAAGATTATTCGATTCTTTTAAATGCGCGATTTTTTCATGTGTCTAAATAGGATATCTCAGAAACGAACTCATTTCGATTTCCATAACGACTGCCACATAGTTTCCTATTCACCAAAAGAGAACGTGTTTTCAATACATTTAATTCCTTGTAATTCTACTGATAGGCACACCTCACAAAGATGTCTTGTATTCCCAAAAAGTGTTCATATGTTGAGATTATTTAATTCCTTCAAATTATTTAACAAAATATGTGTAATAAATTGTTTTAAGTACTGCATGTGGAATATAAGTTTTGAAATTTTAATTTTAATCAATTCACGTCTGCCCTTCGAGAGTTAAAATTATTTTAATTCACACATTTAAATAGATTTCTGTAATTCTTTTTTTAACACGTTTAAATAAAGTATAAAAATATTAATAAATATAAATTTAAATGTTTATTTGAATTTATAAATCATGAAATGATTTAATTATAAAAATTGGTTCAATAAATGATTCCATTAAATTTCACTAAGTCGATTGAGAGGAATAGGATTTGCACTTTTTCTGTTCCCGTTGAGGGATTTTTAGACGGAGGCAAAATCGCCTATTCATAGGAAAACAAATTCTTAATTTTTCTGAATTCAACGCTTATTACTGGGGTTTTAGTAGAAAAACTTATCCAATACTTCTAAGTTTCGTGCAAATAAGAATGCTGAATTTTTAGATAAGTTTGATTTGAAATTCTTTAAAGTTTCTAGTTTCAGATTTTCAAATGTAGAGTATTAAATTGTTCAGAAGGCTTTACGTAATTAAAAAGTTTCAAGCTTTAACAATAATTTACAGAAATGAACTTGTAGATATAACTATACAAAAACCGTTACAGATTGAACTATTTTGAAACATAAACATTAAAAATTGTGGTGTTTACAGGTGAAATATTTTAAATTGAACTGAATACATGCGGAATTATCGCGACAACTTGTTTTCCTTCCCAAATCACAGACATTTTTTTATACTCTCTCCTTCCTGTAATATTTTTATGCGTGGCCACATATTTCTTTAATTTTGATCAAATTTTCTATTCTATCGTCTATGGGTCAATGCGTGTGAATTCTTGAAGACGGTATATCAATTTTGAATCTTTCTATACGTACAAATTCGGTGCAAGAGTTTGATGTCAGCGAATTTAATTCAATGCGTCAGCGCACAAACTCTTGAACATTTTGTAGTGCGTCTGAAATCGTAAGAGTAAAATACACACTCTAATTCGCCCTGATGCGGCATGGCGAATTTGAACAAGTTTTGATTTATACAATTTAATCTGTAACAGGGAAAACAACTTACGGAGTATAAAGAATTTGTTGTAAATGTTCAGTATATTGTCCCGTAGATCCATGGTGATGCTCTGGATTGATAATCGAGGGATCACTGGCTCGAGTGTCGACGCATGTATCTTTTATAATTTCTTTTCGAAATGACCTTAATCACGCATTCATATGAATTCGCATGCATTCAACTTTCGCTATCTGAATTTGTTTGAATGCGTCTTCCCAAGTGCGAAGTCACACTGTTAAAAATGTTTGTGATTTTACAATACATCACAACATAAAATCTAATGCGAACTTACAATTTTGGTATTGTGAAGTGAAATTACAATACACGTATTCTGAAGTGAAATTACAATACACGTATTGTGAAATGAAATTAAAATACACGTATTGTGAATTGAAAGCCTCGAGTAGCCGCCGCTGCGAAGCAGGGCCATATTATACCTTGATTAAAAAGTTCCCGGAATTTATTTTTAAAATTAAAGATATAAGTTTATTCTTGAATATTGATGTGTTACCCTTCAAAGTAATTCCCATCGACTCCCACGCACTTATGCCAACGCTTGATCCAGCTCTCAAAACATTTTTGATACTCAATTTTCGGTATGCCCATCAGTGTCGTATTTTGTATTATCTCCGATCGGCTGCTAAAACGCGTTCCGCGTAGTGGTTTTTCCAGTCGATCGAAAAAAAAAAGTCACAGGGAGCTAAATCTGGCGAATTTGATAGCTGCGGAATTGTATTAGTTGAGTTTTTAGTAAGAAACTCGCGGATAATGATGGCATTGTGCGACGGTGCCTTGTCATGGTGTAAAATCCAAGAGTTGTTTTTCCAGAGATCCTTTCGTTTAAAGCGAATTGCTTCACGCAGACGCCTCATTACACCTAAATAATACTCTTTGCTGATGGTCTGCTTTTCTGGCAAAAATTCGTGCTGTACAATACCGTTGTAATCCATGAAAACCGTGAGCATTACCTTCTTTTTCGACTGAAAATGACGTGGTTTTTTCGGCCTTGGCTCATCGGGAAGTCGCCATTCACTAGCCTGATGTCTGGATTGAGTGTCGTACTCATAAACCCACGTCTCGTCACCAGTAATTATGCGTTTGATGAATATTGGGTCCGTTTCAACCTTAGAAAGCATGTCTTGAGCGATATCGACACGATATTTTTTTTTGCATGAAATTCAGATCTTTTGGTACTAATTTTGCAGCAACACGACGCAATCCCAAATCATTTACGATAATGTCTTGAACAGATCCATAAGCAATGTTTAAGTCATCTGCCAACGTTCATGCCCCTGATACACAGCTGTTTTTTTAGAGCATCGTTGCCGAAAAACTCTTCCATTGAATCCATTTTTAACACAAAATTTAATAAATACACGTTGTTGCAAAATTAAATCCATTGCAAAAATCGAAATTCGCAACAACAAAAAAACAGATGCACTCAAAATTGCGTTACATGTACAAATGTCAAGCTAGAAAGCTGAAATTCGCAGGGAATATTTTTAAAAGGTGTGACAACCTACAGAAACGAAAAAAATGTAAATCGAACAGCAGGGGGCGCCACACGGTGATGATTCCGGGAACTTTTTGATCAAGGTGGTATGTATCAGCTGAAATATTAATGGTTTTATTTTGTACAATACACAGAAAAACGCTGGTGTTAAATTTGTTGCAGCTCAAATTTCATTGGGCTCCCAATGATCATTTGAGAGAGTTTTCAAGTCTCAAATGTATTCCTCTGAACGTAGATGCCAATGTGGGCATCTAGGAGAAAGTATCATTTGGAGACTGAATTTGGCTCATGCAGAGTTGTGAAGTTTCGAATCGCGCTGTCAGCCACCTGAATACCTATCAAAGCCACTATTCGCTTTGCGAAATTAGCCTAAATAATTGTTAATGAGGAAACCAATTGTAACAATATTTACCTAATTTTCAAATTTCTTTCATTTAATAGGGCGTACCAGTCACTTAGAATAAAATTATAAGTTCCTAATGAAACTTCCAAAAGTTAGGTTAGTCATGACATTTAAACTAAAGACGGGATGTATAGAAAAAGTCATGACCGTCTACATATACAATAAGGTATTTTCACTCTAATCACTAGCTCACTTCATTTCGTTGAATACTGAGGGGATAACAATTGACCAAATGCATGGAAATCGGTTAATTTTTGCTATATTTTTCTAATATCTTCGTAGAAAATAATTTTTCTGTATAAGTGAAATTGAAAAATAGTTTTTCTTTTTTAGGGACTATTTAATGCAATAATAAAATGATAATAGTTTCCATTCATGCGTGCGTTAGGACTGAGCGCTGGTTGTCTACCCTTTGAAGCGCGATTCAAAATTACATTGAAAAACAATTCTTGTAATTTAAATAAATAATTATTAAAATACACACAAGAATGTATACAAATTGTGTAACTTTTGATTTCAGAGAAGAAAAAAATTTATAATACATATATTCGATCAATAACAGTTTATTTTCATTGAATTTGATAAAGACTGACTAATATGTCTCAAAATATTTCTTAATAGATACATTTTTTTAAAATAACATATGTTATTTCAGCAGCTTGATATATAGAAGCTATTTGCAGAATATAATAGTGATAATATTTGAATAATTCTAAAACAAAATTTCAGATTGTTCTTTTTAAATTAAATGTTTTGTTAAATATAATTTGGTCTTTGGAATTCACTGAAAATAAACTGTTATTAATATTATATATGTGTTGTATTTTTTTGCCTGAAATCAATATTTATTTACTTAAGTTACAAGAATTGTTTTTTAATGTAATTTTGAATCGCGCGCCAAGTGCGGCCCATGAGCGGTCAGCCCTAACGCAAGCACAGTAGCTCAGAGTGCCAACATTGGCATCATTGGTCCACAGTACAAACCGGAAAAATAAATCAAATCAGCCGGCAGGAAAAAGTTGGGATATGAAAGCCTCAATTAGATATTTTCACTTCAACCATCAGCTAACTTCACTTTGTTAAAAGCTGAGGCAGAAAAATGGATCAAATGCATGGAACAAAACTTTATTTCTGTAATATATTTGTAATTAATGATCATTATTATTATTTTATTAATTCATTAAATAGTAAATAAACAATAAAAACTATTTTTTAAAAACACTTAAATAGAAGAAATTACCTTTCACGAAGATGTTAGCAAAATAGGGCAAAAATGAAATGCATCCCATACATTTGGTCTCTTATTTTCCCATCAGTAATCTACGAAGTGAAGTTAGCTGTTTATTGAAGTCAACATAGCTAATAGGCTTTTATATTATCAGTTTGAATGTTCCCGCCACTATATTTGAAACATTACAATGTTTCACGAAACTCCCAATGTTTTATGAAACTTTTCATCAGGCTAAAGTTTCATGCAAATTTACATCCCTACTCATCGCGAAAAACAAATTTCTGTTTTTATTATACAATTGTATTTACCTTATCTTTCATGTATGACACTAGCCTCTGCAAGATTAGATATCTAAGATACCTTTAAACTTCCGCAGAAAACCTAGTAGACATTTGTTCGAACGACCAGGCATCAATTTCGATGCAGACGGTCACGACTTAGTTTGTACATCCCGGCTTTGGTGGTTTGAATGTCATATAGTAGGTTTTGACTAACCTAACATTTGGATATTATATCACGTTAAGTACTATTTTTGATCCAAGACTATTTAGTCGCTGGTAAATAGGAGGAAATAAAAAGTTAGGTAATTATTATTATAACTTACCTGCTTATTAACATCTGTTTCACTCAAATAACGACCGACAAAATGATCTTTACAGGTGACTTACAGTTTATAGACGACACTTAACGTTGCACTGGATGAGAAAAAACAGTGTCTAAATGATGCTTTTCCCCTAGATTCTCCGAATGAACCTGTGTGGTTCAAATTTGTTGCAACTCTATTGAACACCGATTTCGGTGTACAATGGAGGATCGGCGATTTTCTGTGTATCGGAGTAGAATATTTTATTTAAAAGTGAGGCAAAAGGTAAGTTTATACATGTTTATATTAAATCTAAAGTGTTCGCGCAATATAGACTTCCTAACGAAAGAGAATAAAAGATTGAAATTTAGCGAAACATGTTTTTCATCTAAAAGCAAAAACAGAAGTTGGTATTTTTGTAGTAACTTTTAGAATGTCTTGATTTTTATTTTTATACTGCGAAAAAATATAGTCTGCATCAGAAACTTAAAGTTTGAAAAAAATCGATATTCTTCATGAAAAAGGCTGTCAAAATCTCTAACATAACCTACAAAAGCACAAGTAATTTTTTCGTGAGCTATGTGCATTCATGTAGGTTATGTTAGTGCTTTTGAGAGAATTATGCATAAAAATTATCCATTGCTTTTAAACTTTATGTTTCTGCTGAAGATTATATTATTTCTTGATATAAAAATAAAAATGAAGCCATTCTAAAAGTCACCCTGAAAATACCAACTTCTGTTTTTGTTTTCAGATAAAAAATATATTTCCCTAAATTTCAATTTTTCATTCTGTTTTTTTAAGGAAGTCTATATTGCGCGTGATTTGCTGACACTTAAAAGTAATACTTCTCTTCTTCAGCGGTCTTCAATAATAAAAATGAAAAAATTAATTGTTTTAAGGTGAAATCCTAGTGCGATTCCTAGCGAACCAAAGGAATCGAATGGAGCTTCTACAAAGTACCCGTAAAGACCCTATTGGATCCCCATTCGGTTCCTTTTCAGAAAAACTAGAAAAACCAGAAAAATCAACTTTCAAATGTATGAAACTCGGATTCTACGTTAAAATTCCATATAAAAGGTCACGAAATAATCGCAATATTTTTTTTGCAACGGCAAAAAGTTCTAAAAAATATAAGAACTATAATGCCTGTTGACTGCTAAACTTTAAACGAATCGCCTGTAAGTAGCAGTCAACAGGCGTTATACGTCTTGTATTTTTTAAAACTTTTTACCGTTGCAAAAAAAACTATTGCAAATATTACGTGATCTTCTATAGGGAATTTTAATGTAGAATCCGAATTTCAACAATTTAAAAGTTGTTTTTTTTTTAGTTTTTTAAAAAGGAACCGAATGGGGACCCAATGGGGTCTTTACGGGTACTTTGTAGAGGCTTCATTCGGTTCCTTCGGTCCGCCAGGGATCTTAACCTGAAACTTCAAAACTTTTCCAATTTTCTTTTGTTCTTTTTTATTACGAAGTTTTTGTGATGTAACTAGTTTGGTTTTTATTCGCCAACCAAATTTATTAATTAATTCTCATTTAGCATCCCGATGCCTCGAAAGAATATTTTTCTTTTTGTAAAAAAATTTTAAAAAATTCTACTTCTAATCGCTTCTGAAGGCCGATTTTCAAAACCTATAAAATTCTACACCTAAAAATGTTTGTTGTGGTTTCACAATAAATGTAATGGAAGCTTATTACCAAAACGTGATGTAATTTCACAATACATGTAATATAATTTTACATCACATGCATTGTAATTTTACAATACATGTATTGTGATGCAGATTTTTTTAGATATTGTGAAATTACAAAACATTCCTTGTATTTTCACAATACTGTATTATGACGGTACAATTTCATGTATTGTAAAATTACATTACAATTTGGAAATAAACTTCCATTAAATTTATTGTGAAATCACAACAGAAATTTTTAACAGTGCATATACGGCCCAAAATTGACCCATAATCGCAAAAATATTCCCGAAGCTCCGCTGCCATTATCGCGCCAATGACGAAATGATAACTATGGTCTGCACTTGGCAGCCAATGTTTGGCTGCCACTGTCGGCCCAACACTGGGTACCATTATTCGATCAAACCTAGCTGTCATCGTCGCGCCATTGCCGGATTGATAACTATGGCTATATTTTTGATATATAACAAAGTTGGACTGCCAATGTCGGCCCAACACTGGGTACCAATACTGCTTTAGTCTAAGGTCTAAGGATATGACAAAAAAGGTATTTAATAAATAAATATTAATTGATTGCGAGTACTTTTAAGTTAAATATTAATGGTCTTGTTTAGATTTAATACATATATTCCATTTTGAGAATTATATTACAAATAAAAATTCTAACGCTACGGGTTCTCGAACCTACATCTATATACCTAAAACTATCGCCTAGCAATCGGGAGTGCTATTCATTGCGCTAAACCGACAAGGTGAAACTCTGTGAAAAAGCTATCCTCATAAGGTGCAGTTCAGAAAAGTTAAAGAGCCAAGTTTTAAGCTCTCTTTTTCTAATTATTTATTATTATGGAACGTTTTGTAAATGTAAAATACACGAACTGTTGACAGTCCAAGTGCGAATTGCCGGACCTGAATATACGGCCCAGTGTTGGTCCAATTTTGGCAACCAAAGATCGGCTAAAGTTATTGGGCCAATGTCGGCATTTTAATCGACCCAGTGTTGAGCTAGTGCTGGCAGCCTATATTCGATATTTATATTTGCCGGTCCTCCACCAATGCTTGGACCAGTATCGGCACTTTATTGCGCCAAATCTCACTTTTAGTACCGGGAACCATGTTTCACGAGGCTCAGCCAAAGTCTGGCCCAGTGACGGCACATTACTGGGTCAAGTGCCACTTTTACCAAGGCAAATTATATTTTATTTAAATTGGCCCAATGTTGAGCCAGTGCTCGCAGCCTACATTGGCTTTTTAAATTTGCCGATCCTCGACCGATGCTTGGCCCAGAATCGGCACTTTATTGCGCCCAGTCTCACTTTTAGTACGGGGAACCATGTGTAAAAAGGATCAGCCAAAGTCTGGCCCAGTGACGGTACATTACTGGGCCAAGTGTTACTTTTACCACGGCAAACCATATTTTATTTAAATCGGCCCAATGTTGAGCCAGTGCTGGCAGCCTATATTAGCTATTTTTATTTGCCGATCCTCCACCGATGATTGTCCCAGAATCGGCACTTTATTTCGCCAAGTCTCACTTCTAGCATTTAATAAACAAATCTTACACGAAACATAAAAAAAAATTATTGTAAAGTAGGCTGCAACGGAAAAAAACGAAATATTACGCGAAGAAAAATTGTAATCGATTTCCATTATTTATTTAAAAATTATTGTATTGCTATTCCTGCTAACAGTTAGTGTATTTTGCATTTACACTACGTCGCATAATAATAAATAATTAGAAAAAGAGGGCTTAAAATTTGATTCCTTAACTTTTCTGAACGGCAACTTATGAGGATGCTTTTTCACAGAGTTTCATCTTGTCGGTTTAGCGCAGTGCTTAGCACTCCCGACTGCTAGGCGATAGATTTAGGTATATACGAGTAGATGCAGGTTCGATAACCAGTAGCGTTAAAAATTTTAATTGTAATATAATGTTCAAAATTTGACATATGTATTAAATCTAAACAGGACCATTAATATTTATATTCAAAGTACTCGCAATCAATTAATATTTATTTTTAAAATACCTTTTTTGTCATATCCTTAGACCTAAGATTAGAGCAGTATTGATAACCAATGTTGGGCCGACAATGGCAGCCAAGCCTGGGCTGCCAATTCAAGGCCATAGTTATCAATCCGGCAATGGCGCGACGATAGCAGCTAGGTTTGGTCCAATACTGGTACCCAGTGTTGGGCCGACAATGGCAGCCAAACCTAGGATGCCAAATGCAGGCCATAGTTATCATTCCGCCATTGGCGCGATAATGGCAGCCGAGCAATGGCAATATTTTTGCCGGCTATGGGCCAAGGTTGGGACGTATGTGACTTCGCACTTGGAAGGAATAGCAATACAATAATTTTCAAATAAATAATTTAAATCGATTACAATTTTTATTCGCGTAATATTTCTTTTTTTTCATTGTAGCCTACTTTACAACTTTTTGCAATGATAGGAAATGTAATTTTTCATAAACATTTAAAGTTTTTAATGACAGACCTTAAAAAATTTCATCGTGAACTTTGACCATTCTTCAATAAAAATTTTTTTTATCTTTCGTGTAAGATTGGTTTATTAGGTGCTAAAAGTGAGACTTGGCGAAATAAAGTGCCGATTCTGGGCCAAGCATCGGCGGAGTATCGGCAAATATAAAAAGCCAATATAGGCTGCCAGCACTGGATCAACATTAGGCCGATTTAATTAAAACATGATTCGCCGTGGTAAAAGTGGCACTTGGCCCAGTAATGTGCCGTCACTGGGCCAGACTTTGGCTGATCCTTATGAAACATGGTTTCCCGTACTAAAAGCGAGACTTGGCGCAATCAAGTGCTGATACTGGGCCAAGCATCGGCGGAGGATCAGCAAATATAAAAAGCCAATATAGGCTGCCAGCACTGGCTCAAAGTTTGACCGATTTAAATAAAACAAGGTTTGCCATGGTAAAAGTGACAATTGGCCCAGTAATGTGCCGTCACTAGGCCAGACTTTGGCTAATCACCGTGAAACACGGTTCTCCGTACTAAAAGTAGGACTTGGCGCAATAAAATGCTGATACTGGGCCAAGTATCGGTGGAGGATCGGCAAATATAAATAGCCAGTATAGGCTGCTCAACACTGGGCCGATTAAAATGCCGATATTAGCCTAATAACTTTAGCCGACCTTTGGCTGCCAAAATTGGACCAACACTAGGCCGTGTATTCAGTTCTGGCAATTCTCACTTGAGTTAATAAACGAATACGAAAACGGGATTCACTCGAATTCAAAAAATGTTTATTCGCCCCAATCCGTATCAATTCTTTCTTTTTTGCTCGGTAATCAAAAGTTTACTTTTGGTCTTTATCCGAGGGTGAATCAAATATTAACCGGAATTCTTTTTTAATATTTATTTATTTATAAAACAATACAAAAATACTATTGATTATTTTTCTACATAGTCTCCTTCA
>NC_046665.1:16079800-16083933 GCF_010883055.1 Belonocnema kinseyi | reverse complement strand
TTTCCTTCGCCATTCTTTACTCGCCATCTTGGACTCGGGAGTGTAATGATGCACCCATGTTTCATTACATGTCACGATATGCTTCAAAAAAGTCTCTCCCTCGCGCTGAAATCGATTCAGATGTCTCTTACTGATTCGCAGTCGGATGTTTTTTTGATCTTCGTTCAATAACTTCGGGACCGATCGGGCACAGATTTTTTTGAAACCAAGATGATTTTTAATGATTGTTTGAGCGCTTCCATAGCTAATGCCCACCTGTAAAGCGATTTCATGAATAGTGAACCGCCTGTCACTTTCAATAAGGTCACGAACTGTACCAATGTTATCGCCAGAGACACTTGATCTTGGACGTCGATTATGACTCACATTTCCACACTTTCTCGTCCACTCTTAAACTTTTTGGCCCAATCAAACACTTGAGTTTTAGACAGAGTATCATCCCCATACTGATCCTTCAATCGAGTCAAAATTTCGCACGGTTTAACGCCTTCTTTAGTTAAAAACTTTATTATAACCCGTTGTGCAACGGACGCTGGAACGTGTTGCTCACTCATAGCTGTACTGACGAATTTACTGAGTCAAACAGCTCACCAAGCGTTTTACCCACTCCTAATACACTACATTACAAGAACCTACACTGTGAGACTGCTTGCGATTGGCTAAGAAAAGTATTTGCAAAATTCCGGTTTATATTTGATCCACCCTCGTATAAAGTTGTCTATCTCATGATTTTATAAATCCTCATATAACAGTATGGACGTTTTTCCACATTCTAGCATACCAAGGAATAAGAGTCTAATTTTAAATTTTCAAATTTTCTGATACGGATCTTAAAATGATAAAATTGAGCTGTTATTAAGTTTAAAATTAAGCAGTTTACGAGCCTGATTGTTAAAATGTTATTTTTTAAGTCTCTGAATTTTTATTTATTCCTGTCAAATCGAAACACATTTAAAAAATTAACATTTGTCATACTTCAATTTTACATGGGATAATTTTAAAATAAACAAAGTTTCATGCTGGTTTAAATGTTTGAATTAAAATTAAAACATTTAAAGTTTTCTGAACACTGAACATTTTAAATATATAATTATATGTATATTCAAAATGTTTAGGGTTCAGCAAACTTCAATTTTCAATGATTTAATTTGCAATTTAGTCTTTAATACTTGAACAGAAAAGGTTCATCTTTAAAAACTTAAAAGTTGAATTTTATTGACTGGTGTGCATTTTTTTAAGAAGAAAAGGATTCGAAATTTTTTCTTCGATTCTAGTGGCAACCTTAATTACGAATAATACAAAAAATTGGTTGTACGTTAATCATTAGTGGTAGAAGTGAAATGATACTCTAGGTCTATAGGTTATCGAATATAATATTACCGACATTGATGTGAATTTAATGTTCAATATGGAAAGTTGAATCAATAAAAAGTTTTTTTATTATAAGATGAATTTATTTGTTAATAATAACGACGAATTAAAAACTGAATAACCGTCTAAAGACTTAAATAATTCCTATCAGACGAACGTGCTGCCATCATGTGTCAAATTCAAAGTACCCGATTGGAAACAATTAAAAATGCAAAATGCTCAATCGTTGTTAATCGTTTTTCTAGGAAACAAAAATCTATTCTCTTGCATTTGAATGGGTTTTTACGTCTTCTGAATTGCGTATCTGTCACTGGAATTCCAGATAGCCGCCCATAGGTCAGAGTGAGTTTTGAATGAGAAAGCAACTTTTTTAATCGGTCACGTAATTTTTTTCTCGAACCCATTCAGTAGCGAATATAAATAAGCATTAACCGATAGAGAAACGATAGTTCCGATAGAAAATTATTAATTTCAATAAAACAAATTTAATTTAAATAGTTTAAATTATTTATTAAAAAACAGTTCAATGGGTACCTTTTAAAAAATCCTGAAATACGCATGTAGTCTACTTTTATTTACAGACTATTTATTTTCAGGCATTTTAATTGCTTTTGTTGAACATTTTTTTTACATATTTGCATCATACCACATCTGAATTTTGAAAATTTATTAATATATATTTTACACGACAGAAGCTGAATTTTTTCTTTTAACTTATGTTTATAAAATTTCATTATCACTGAATCTTAAAAATGAATGTGTCACAATCTGTAGGTTATATGAAACTTCACATTTACCTTATATGAATCTTAAATTTACAAAAACTATCACTTACGTTTTATCTTACAGAAATTACCTTTAAGAAAAATGGGAGAATTGATATTCTAAACATTTGGATGTTTCTGATGCAAATGGATATGAGCGAATTTCGGAATTTGTTTCTAATACGTGGACTCCCTGCAGCCATTACCATGTGCACTGAATAAGTTGAAATTCACTGGCGCTTAATTCAGTGTAAATCTTATAACTCCTGTACAGGATAATCTATTGAAATCATTATAAAAAGAGAGTTACAACTGAATAATCATTGAATTTAGAAATGAATTGTTGTATATCAATTATAATATATTACAATATTATTTAATTTCGATTTCTTAAATTTCTGAGTAATCAGCGTTGTCCCATTCAAATTTATTATTTCATCCTTTTCATTCGAAACAACTAATTCTTTAAAATTTTATTCTGCATATTCCACTCAGTTGAATACAACCTGGTATAACCTACTATTGGCAGATTCACGCTTATTGAAAATTGCTATATGCGCATCGTATTTTTACTATTAGGTATGATATTTTAAGAATTTCATTTCATATTGAATCTCAACCCATTCATGTGCACATTAATGAATCTTAGAATGCTCATAGAAATTATTTCAGGTTTAACAGTCTAATTCATTTTAGCGGACCAAGTGAACGGAAAGGATACTCTACAGAGTATCCACATAGTATCCCTTTCACATAATGACACAAAAACTAAAAACAACCAGCAAGATCAACTTTTGAATTCGTGAAATTCGGATTCTATGTTAAATTTCCCATTAGAAGGTCACGGAGAAATCGCAAGTGGCTTTTTTTGCAGCGTTAAAAAGTTAAAAAAAAAAAAAGATCTATAACGCCTGTTGACTGCTGATCTCCATTGAATCTTTCTAGAAGGGATGGTATGCTTGTATATAATATAAAAATAATTATTCATATCTGAATTAAGCGTCTCTTCTTCACCACAGGTTACAAATTCAGTTTCCGACAATGAATTACAATTTCGCTGATTAACGATTGTGTGACCAGAACCTAAAAAGTAGTAATGATAAACTTAACTTAAATTTTTTACACTCTTCACTCCTCTTTTTATATCGACTTTTTTACAAGTTATATTGTACATATGGGCAATTCGTCGAGCATGATCCTTCAAATGTCGCCTGTCAAAACTTCAGCCATTTATGTTTACGCATTTACAAGTTACAGCACTGGGAAGCGACTAAACTCCGAGTTTTTTTTAATATGGAAAAATCTGAGTTTCGAGTTTTGATCAAACACTACTATCTTCGCAAGAAAACGATATTCGAGACCAAGGCCAAGCTGGATAAGTATTACCCAGACTCTGCACCGTCGATTGGAACGATTCATAAGTGGTTTACCGAATTTCGTTGTGGCCGCACGAGCACAGTTGATGCTGAACGATCTGGGCGCCCAAAAGAGGTCACTACACCAGAAAATGTCGAAAAAATCCATGATATGGTGTTGAATGATCCCAAAGTGAAATTGAGAGAGGTAGCTAATGCTGTAGGCATATCATTGGAACGTGTGGGCAATATCGTGCATTCAGTTTTGGGCATGAAGAAGCTTGGCGCGCGATGGGTGCCGCGTTTGCTCACAGTGGACTGAAAACAAATTCGTATAACAACTTCCCAGCAGAATTTGGCATTATTTTCGCGTAAGACGACCGAATTTTTGCGCCGATTCATAACCATGGATGAAACCTGAATCCACAACTTCACTTCTGAGTCAACGCAACAGGCAAAACAGTGGGTTCCACCGGGCCAAAGTGCTCCGAAGCGTTCAAAAACGCAACAATGGGTCGGAAAGGTTATGGCCTCCATATTTTGGGATACACATGGCATAATATTCGTGGACTATCTTGAAAAAGGTAAAACCATAACTGGAGCATACTATTCATCATTATTGGACCGATTGAAAATCGAAATC
>NC_046665.1:16060672-16079700 GCF_010883055.1 Belonocnema kinseyi | reverse complement strand
TTCCGATCGAGTACTTTTCGGACGGTATTAAAAAGTTAGAAAATCGTTGGACTCGCTGTATCGACCTAAAAGGAGAGTATGTTGAAAAATAAAACCGACTTTAGCCAAAAAACGTCTCCGTGTTTTATTTTTCAGGGACTTATCAGACTGCCTAGTATATATGACAAAAAAAGTTTTTTATGAGTTTAGAAAAATTTTTGAGCTATCTGTGAGGCCAGGAAGTAATTAGAAAATGAAAATTTTAAAAATAGGCAATTTTCCTTATCGGCCCGAAAACGGTTTTAAGGGTAGTTTCACCCCCTCAAAGTTGGGGTTTTTAGTAGAAGTTTTGCTTGTTCCGCATTTTTAAAGGCGATTAACATTTACAAAACATACGATATATAACGATATATTTTTGCATTTCAACGTACGAAAAATTTTTGAGGGGTAGCTACTCTTACACACGTATATAATCTGAATTTTAGATATATTCGTCTATTTGCAGTTATAACACATGAAAAATGATATTAAAATACATATTTTATTTAACAACTATGAAACTCGTCCAGATTTGTCTTTTCAACCCTTGTTCAATGGGTTGTACTACCCCTTTGCATGTATTCGAAATAAAAAAATCCGTCAAGTTGGCAAATTCATTAAAAATTATTAGAAAAAACTTTTCACTTGTCGAAAACTACAACTTCAATGTATTTTCTGCTCATGAAAAAAAATTTTTTCAGGGTTTTTAATACATGTATAGTGAAATTTCGAACATTTTTGGCTTTTTTTATTCGTAAAAAATGTTTCATTAATAAAACACACATTCTTCACTATGGAATTACGGTAATCTATAACAACTTTCTCAACCACCCTATTTTCAGGGCTGAATCATCCCTTTACACAAATAAAAGTAAAAAAAAACTAGCCACTCAAAATATCACGAAAAATCATAAAAAATGTACTAACTGTTTGAGAACCGTTATATAATTATTCAAGCTTTTCATATACTGGGAAAAATTTCTGAATGGGTAGCTACCCTTATATACGCATTAGGCTGCACGTTTAAACGCATCGCATATTTACCATTGTGATCGATAAAAATTGAAACCTGCGTACACGCATAGATGGAAGTTATGGAGCTTACCAAACCATTTAAACTGCCCTTTTTCCAGGGGGTAAACTACCCTCAGAGTAATGATTATCAATTAAGGGGAACCTACTAACAATAATTGCGAATTGTAGTTTAAAGCTATGAAAATTTCCTCACATTACAGAGACAAGGATTTTACGCCACTGCTGCTACAAATCATAATGGAAATCGGTCATGTTCTTGGCTGTTTAACTTTGATTTTTACCAGTTTTGTTTGTTGTTATGTTATGGTATATTTTTACTATAGCTTTTACAGTCAATAATCAAAGAAGCTCATTACATACTGTTCAAAGAACAACTCTATTTCTCAATGTGTATTAAACTCTTCCCCGAAGGCGAATCAACTGGATTATCAAACTTTTCGGGTCTTTCTTCAATATAGCCACTCTTGTACCAAGAGTATTTACACAAATTAATGTACCGTGGAGATAAAAGTTGGTTATGTACGAGAGATTGTAGTTTAATAATATTGTATCTCAAATGTAAATTTATATCTCTATTCATCAAAAGAACTGTATCTGAAAATTGTCTGACGTAATTTTTCCATATTCTAAAACCAAAAACGTCAAGTGGTTGTATTTTTCCCGTTGTACCACTTGGAATTTTTTTTTTAAATAAATTTTTTTCAGACGGCAAACTAGATGCTACCGCTTCAGGACAGTGATCCCTCCAAGAGTCGAGTAGTAAGACACTGTTTTCTCCAACGTTTGGAAAAAATACTTCAACTAGCCATGTTTGGAAGTGTGCTGCAATAAGAAAGTTATTTGTTGCAAGAAAGTTTCAGTCCATTTACGAATAATTAATAGCAATTATTTCCGCGGCCATATTTTCAGCAGTAGTTAATTATCCAGATTTTGAAGCCTGTAAATGTATGTTACTCGGGCGAAATAGATTTTCTTCAACAACTGGTCCAAATACACGACTCGATTCTTTGAGAACGATACATAGAGGAGATAGCAGTTATAAACATTTTGAATCCTGTTCGGTTCGGAACGTTGTCAAAAGCAAGTTAATCTTGTTTATAGGATTCACCTTCATCTTTATCCTGAAATTTGATTGAATGAAAACACAGCTTCAAGTATCACATGCAAGCCAATCGTGAATTGTTATAAAATAAATTTTTCCTTAATTGAACGGCAACTGCCTGCTCAAAGTATTAAACCTTTCTCCATCGATTATATGGTATATCGAAAGTAAGAGTAAATAATTTTGCACTTACGTGAGAAAACGTTTCATGACAATTCTGTAGAAGTTAAATGGGAATTGTATGTAAACGATATTAAAGTTGTAATTCACGAAGGAAATAAATGAAATTATTTTTCATAGAGTTATTTCTTTGTAATTAGGAACAAGGTAATTTAGCCTAATAGCTACATAAATAAGCAATCCGTTCTATTTTAACAAGAATGAATCACTGCGTAATGAAACGCTATCTCAAAAGAAAAACGGCCGTATGTGGATCAGTTCTACATTTACATGTAAACTTACGTTTAGGATATCCTGTGTGCACATAATTATGTCCCACAGATAACTACAGGATTTCTCTATCAATTATTTATGACAAGTAATGAAAGAATACTTATTCATAAAACACAAAGTATCACTCGTATATATATATATATATATATATATATATTTTTTTTCTGGGAAGCTCTTCGACGTTATCGAATACGCAGATACGAGGCGACTGTGATTGTTTGGTGCGTTAAAGCTATTGTAAACAATATTTTTCATTAATTTATATTTAGCCCAAGCCGACGTTGTGAGAAAATAACTCAAGCGGGAATATAAGGCTACAATTGAATCGCACTATGAACAAACTTTCGTGTTTTTTTTTAAACATAGATTGTTCCAACACATCTTTTTGATTACGCAAAAAAGTTTAATCTTTTAAATATTTTTCTTGAGTGTTTTTAGAGAACTAATAAACCTTCTTCTAAAAAACGATTCAACTAAAAATTATTAGGTTCAATCAGAAAAATTCTCATCTTTGATAAGCCCAGTGAATCATCGATCATTTGCAATGACTGGTTCCATTCTATCAGTTCTTTTGCTTATTATTCATAAGCTAGGAGTGGTTTACTTTTCACAGAAAGGTAGTTATGAAACATGATTAGAGCTCAATAGCTCGCTAATATTATATTAACATAGATGACGCTTATTATAATTTATATCAGTAAAGGAACAATACGTTCGAAACTCCGAAGACAATTGCGTATAGGGGTAGAAGTCACTGTGAAAATTATTTTGGACATTTATTTAGTACATCGCATGAAACCGTTGTCTCTGATATGTGAGGAAATTTTCATAGCTTTAAACTACAATTTGAATTTAGCAGGTTCCCCTTAACTGGTAATCATGACTCTGGGGTAGTTTACCCCTTGGAAGAAGGGTAGTTTAAATGGTTTGGTAAGCTCCATAATTTTCATTTATGCGTGTACGCAGGTTTCAATTTTTATCGATGACAATGGTAAATATGCGATGCGTTTAAAAGTGCAGCCAAATATGTATATAAGGGTAGCTACCCCTTCAAAAATTTTTACCAGTATATGAAAAGATTGAATAATTATATCACGGTTCTCAAACAGTTAGTACATCTTTTATTATTTTTCGTTATATTTTGACATGCTAGTTTTCTTTTTACTTTTATTTGTGTAAAGGGATGATTCAGCCCTGAAACTATGGTGGTTGAGAAAGTTTTTAGAGATTATCGTAACTTCATTATGGAGAATATGTGTTTTATTAATTTACCCCTGAAAAATTTTTTCTTATAAGCAGAAAATGCATTGAAGTTGAACTTCTTGACAAGTGAAAAGATTTTTCGAATAATTCTTAATGAATTTGCCAACATGACGCTATTTTTTATTTCGTATACATGCAAAGGGGTAGTACAACCCCTCCAGCAAGGGTTTAAAAGACAAATCTGGATGAGTTTCATAGTTTTTAAATAACATATGTACTGACATATCATTTTTCATGTGTTATAACTGTGAATAGACGAATATATCTAAAATTCAGAGTATATACGTGTGTAGGGATAGCTACTCCTTAAACAAATTTCGTACGTCGAAATGCAAAAATATATCGATTGAGTTTCAATCTAATGTGTACTTACAATTTTTTCGGTAAGTTTTACTTGTTATTTGAATTTTTTGCTAATTTACACTTTCCCGATGGTAAACGGGGGTTGTTCACGCCCGTGTGAGGCGTGACTGGTCATCAACTGTTTGTTTCCGTCTATCCACGTTGCAAAAAGTCCTCTACAAGTTGTTTTGTATATGTCAATCGGCTTTAACCATGCGAAAGAAGCAAAACTTCTACTAAAAACACCAACTTTGAAGGGGTGAAACTACTCTTAAAACCGCTTTTGGGCCGATAAGGAAAATTGTCCATCTCTTAGAATCGATTCAACTACAATATAGCCAGAAATGAACGCAATCGGAATTTTCGACCTGGGAATGTTTCCTCAGGTAATTTTCAAAGATCTTCAAATTGTTGTAGGAGCGCCGTCAAATATTTTGAAGTATCAATAATTGGATTAAATATAAGGTATATATGTGAAATTGCATCTACAAATCTTACATATGTGCTATCATTCTACAAATAGTTACATGACCATGGAAAACATGTGATCAATATTCAATAATTATTCAATTTTGTACTATTTTGTTCTACGAAATTTACGCCATCAAATTTGGTTTATTTCTCATCTTTCGAGTTCGTTTGCCGTATGAAGAGAAATTAATCGCGACCATCTAGATTAATGTGCCTCTTTTTTCACTTAGTTAGAACAGTTTAAAAATGTTGTCCAAAAACATGATCGATATGCAAATTTCAGTTTTACATGAAGCACATTCAAAATAAATATTGTACAACCGATATCGCAGCTGTACACTAAACTATATAGAGCAACTTTCATGAAAAAAATAAGGCATTATTCTTACGTTAAAAGAAATTGATATTTGAAGCATATAAATTCCTATTCTGCACGGAAAAAGTACACTGTAAGATGTATAATTTCGCACTAATTTCGCACAGTAAAGCTGAAGTTTAAAGCATTCTATCCACGCTGTCAAGTAAAAATCTATCACGCATACAGTTATTTTTAGGTCTTAAGGGTGTGAATGTGTGTACCAAATAGCAAAAATCTGCTGCAAAATTTTGTTTTTTTAAGTTGCAAATATAAAAGTTCTGTAGAATATTGCCCATATGCGCTGACTTTCCAACTTCGCGCGTATTCTTTCCACCAATTTCAGTGTTCACTCGCTTCTATTCTATTCTATTATTTTTAATCCTCGATTTTTTACGTGTCTAAAATATCATTATAAGAATATTATATATTTGAAACTAATTCATTTCTATTTCTATAGCGACCACCGCATAGTTTCCTATTCTCCAAAAGAGAGTGTTTTTAATGTACAGTCCAACTCTGATAACTTGCCATCCGACAAGTGTACACTCCCCTTCAAATGTCATCACACGTACGGCACACACACTAATTGGGGTTCTCCCGCTACGTGTGGTATTTTGCTCATGATTTGCGCCTATGATTAACGCATTCGCGCGCAACTATTATCGTGCTACTAGAGGGTGTATCCGATAAGTCCGCAATTCCTGGAATTTTCCGCCCTTACAGGCCCGAAGTTCGAAACTTATCGGAGTTGGATTGTATTTAATTCTTTGCAATTGTACCCATAGGTATAATTCCACAAAAGTGTTCATATTTTGAGTTTATTTGATACCTTCGTTTAAGTAAATTATTAAAATGAAGGGTTCGCGGTCAACTTGTTAATTGACCTTTCAAAAATTTTACACGGGGAGGGAAATTGTTGTAATTTTTGCGATTTTCTATATATTTTAAACTGTAAAATGTTTTTTGTTTATTTACTGGAGAAAAATAATACACTTTAGTTTTATAACATTCAAATCAAAATTGAACGTTATATGATTTTCAAAAATCATTTGAATCAAAATTGAACGTTATACGATTTTTGGAAATCAATAAAAAAATTAAAAGGAATTTTTCTGTTTCAGATGCATCAAGAAAAGGATGTGGTAGATTTAGAAAATCTATATTTCATTTTACAGGATTTTATTAATTATTTAAAAAATTTAGCCTTTTCAAAAGATATTTAGGGCTTTTATAATTTCAGATGAAATAATAAATATTCCATAAATTTTCGGAAACTCTTCCAAGGTTTAAAATATTTAAAATATTTCTGATTCGTGAACAAAAAATCTAGATTTAAAAAAATATATTTTACAGGATTTTACAAAATAATAGGAAAAGTTCGAGCCCTTTTAAAATTAAATATCTATACAATACAATACAAAATATTTTTGAATTTTCTCCTGAAGCTCATTTTTCAAAATAAAAAATCAAAAGAAATTGTTTTGGGAACCTAAAGAATTTGTCATTATTCTGAATTTTTTAAAAAGTCCTAAAATATCTCATAAATTAGCATTGTTTTTTAATCGTTTCAAAACTTCTAAATATCTTTTAAATTCACTAAAATTTGTTCTAAAATTGTACATTATGGCACGATGTTGCTTTACAAACTCTTAAACCCTTTTTTTAAATTGTATTAAATAATCTGAAACGTTTTGTAATCTTTTTTAATGAGCTTTTAGAACTCATCAGTTAACAATTATTTGGAATTTTCCCATGAATCTAACTATATATTTTTCCTTCCCTTGACGCCCTAAAGAATGAAGTTTACCTAAATTTGAATTAAACTTTGGAGAATGTTAATAATTTGTTTAAAATCTTCCATATTTTTTAAAAACAATTTTGAAATATTACAAATTTTTAATTATTATTTCAAAATGAAATATTAACTGCTTCAAATTTTCCCATAACAGTTTAAAAAATTTTAATATCAAGATCCTTTAAAATGATTAAGACGCTTCTATTGTTCTAATTCTTAAAGTAAGTTTTTTCAATCATTTGATTTTACTTATCTCTTTGAAAATTTAAAAAAAAATAGTACCCAGATAGAAAAAAGAAAATATTTTTTCTTTCTAAAAACTCTGGAATTATAACATGGTAGGAAAATGTTAAGAAAAAATTATTGCATAGCATGAAATACATCATTTTAAAAAAAAAGTTAAAATTACATCTTTATTTAGTTCTATGTTGTGAAAAAATTAGTCATCTAACAATTAATTGATTTTTTCATACATGATAACACAAAAAGCATTAAACAATAATTTTCATTCAAACGTAGAAATAATTTGTACTCTACATTTTCTTTTAATATCACATTAATTTTTGATCATTTGTTTTATTGGTCACTTTTTATGCTAATTTCAGAAAAAAATCAAACGTATTTCCATATAATTTGAAAAATCAAATGCAAATACACATTTCAGTACATCAGAATCACTCGAAAAATTAAGTAATTGAAATAATATAATTGCAAATATACATTTACTGTTAATATTCAAATTATATTCAACATTCCATTATATACCCTTTAAGTCAATAATTAAATTATGTTACTTAAATTTCAGGAACTAACTTTTAATCTTTATTTACTTTAATAATCAGAAAGGTTAATTAACTAATAATCTATTGCTAATTTTACCAAAGAAAACCCATTAAAATATAATTCTGTTATAAAACATTCAAATAACTTAAACTTTATATTTTCTTTTAATTCGAACTTTTATTCAAATTATTCTTATTTAATCTTAAACTTTTAAACTAATTCCAGAAAATGTCACTTTTTTAGAATCAGTTGATAATGAATTAATCAGTTTACAAAATAAAAAACAAGAAACAATTATTTTCATTGAAACATTCAAATAATGTTTACATTATGTGTATATTCTCCTGTAAATTTTGAAACAGTATTTCTATACATCTAATTTATTAATAACCTTTGTCCGTAATTAAAACCAGTATGAAGAAAGTGTGAAGAAAATTATCAGCTAATAATGAATTCAATGATTCAAAACATAAAAATCCTCAAATAATTTGTTTCACTGAAATAATAAATTTATTCTTACTTTATATATATTTTCAACTTCCTTCCTGAAAATCATAGTTTTTAATAAACCTCAATAATTGTTTTTGGAAAAAATAAAACACATGTACATATGATTTTGAAAATTTAAATCATATAATCATTTCAAAACATCAACGTTTCGAAAAACTATGTAATTATAATAGAAATAGGTTAAATATAAATAAGTTTTTATTAAAAGGTTTATATCCTATATAAATTAATGCAATCTTCATATAATCAAATATCGTAAAACAATTAATCAGCTAATAATAAGTCATTATTCTGTTCATAAAATACAAAGCGTTAAAGAATTATATTTATAATGTATTATTCAAATAATTTTTACTTAGTATTTTTCTGAAAATTGTTATTATTGATACAATTTTTTAATATCCCAGAAAAAAGTAAAATATATATTCGGATCATTTAGAAATCAGAATTCCGATACTTATTTCACAACATAATAAAAATGTACAACGTTTTATACTTATCCGAAAACATAATTAAAATTAAATTTAAATTTATGTATGTATATATATATATATATATATTCTTTTTAATTTGATAAATAATTAATCAGTTCACAAAATAAGAAGCATTATACGATTATTTTTATTTATACACTCAAATATTGTTTACAGTATATTCCTCTTTAAATTTGAAGCAGCATTTTTATAACTCTAATCTATTAATTACCTTTTAAACTAATTAAAAAAATTAAAACATGTAAATATAAGTTTGAAAGTGGAATTCAGACTCTCATTTCACAATCATCACAATCATCATAAAAATTCATATAATTGAAATATAAATGTTTACAAGAAAGAATAAGCTTCGATACTAAAGGTATTAGCTAATATTTAATTACATAATCTGAAACTAAATATAGTAGAACCTTGCTTATCCGAGGCTGCTTTATCCGAGTTCGCGATTATCCGAGACTGAAACAAAAATAGTTAACCTGTTTTATCCGAGCTATAGCGTAATAGTAGTTCGTATTATCCAATCCTTATGCATTATTTATACATATTACACTGAGACTTTCTTTTTATTTCAAATTCCGTTTTTATCCGAGTTCCTTTATTATCTATTATCTATTATTGTGAACAAAGTTAATCAGCTGATAATTAATTAAACAGTTCATAAGAAAAAAAGCCTCAAACAATTATATTCTTTTGCAATTATTCCTGGAAATTACATTTGTAATATAATGAATTCATAATTATTTAGTAATATCAAAACAATAATCGTAACTGATTTTAATGGAGCTATTTGAAGTCGAAAGAAACTTTTAGTATAGAAATTCAAGCCGAAATTCAATTACGTACATATCCTTAAAGTAAATAATTAAATGAAGAGACATAATTCAAAGCAGTTTAAATGTAATCCTTATGTAATTTAATATTGTCAAAAAAGTATACATCTAATAATAATTAATTTATCAGTTTAGAACATAAAAAGCATTAATAATTATGTTCATTAAATCATTCTATTAAACTTTACTTTTTATTTTTATAAACATTGTATTTAATAATAACCTTTTAAACTGATTCCAGAAAATTGAAAACATATGTACAGATAATTTTGAAAATTGTATTCAGAGACACATTTCGCAACATCAGAAACATTTGGAAAATGACATAACTAAAATATGGGTATTTTAAACATACATAAACTTTAATTATTATACAAACTATATCAAATATCCAATTACACAAACTTCAAGTTGATTCTCGATGCATGTACTGAATTTAAAAAAATTAAAATTCAATCTTGATTTAAACTAATGTTTTGAAAAAAATGTATTAGCTAATACAGAATGAAACTTCGGGAAACATAATAGGCATTAAACTATAATTTTCATTTAAATATTGAAATAATTTTTAATCTGCATCTTTTTGAAGGATTTAAATTTGATTTATAAAAATTTCATTTTTAGTGAGTTAATATTAATTTAAGGGAAAAAATTAAAATATATACTTTTGTATACTTTTGAAAATTGAATGAAAATATTAATCTCAGAACACCAGCATAATTCCGAAAATTACATAATTGAAATAGAGGTACTTTAAAAATAAATTGATTTATATTATGCAAATTATATTACATGTTCCATTATATAACCTACAAGTAAATAATTAATTTATTTGTTGCTTATGTCACTTAAATTTAAGGTAATAAATTTTAATCATTATTCAATTTAATGTTCGAAAAAATATTCAGCTTATATCAATTAGTCATTTTACAAAATAAGAAGCATTAAACTATAATTCTCACTAAAATCTTTAAATAATTTTTAGTTAATACATTTTTTTAAATTTGAACTTTTATTTCTAAAATTGTTCGTTATTAATAAACTCTTAAATTAATTCCAGAAAATTTGAGTATAGCCGACGACGCTAAGTCCACAAACTAGCTCCAGAGAACAACAGTTACTGGACATTTGCACAGAGAAGAAAACCGTAATGGCAGCAACAATTGCAGCGGTGATGAAAGTGTCTATAAGTCGACCAGGGAGGGAAGGGTAGCGGACTCAGGTACGGACAAGCAACGTGGAAGACCCTCAAACTTACAGCGCCTCAACAAGCTAGGCAACGCGGGGTCGAACAGAAGTCTGAATGAATGGCAAAAAATGGCAAGCGCGACTAGCAGTGAAGGGGAGGAAAAAGAAAAAGAGAGGCAGGGGACGATGAGGTAGAAAGGGACAAGGATAAGAAGAGAGTTAGAGTTAAGGGCATGCTCTTCAGTGACCACGTGACCAAACTAGTCCCCGGGTATGAACATTTTTTTTGGTGTTCACTGCGTCCACACGAATTGAGATATCGTGTTTAAACTTTGACACATAAAATAAAAAGCACTAAAGAACGTTTGTATACTTCAATATATTGGTAATTTTAAAGAAAGTTTATTTATAAATTGATGGAATAGGATATTACCATTCGAGTTATAGCACTTTGCAGATCATTTTTGTTTGATGCATTTTAGATTTTTTTATTCGCTCATATTGAGCACTGACACCAATTTTATACTAAATCATCTAAACCTTGAAAAATATTAATATAAGGAAGAAAATTTGCACCTTCGTTGCAAATCAACAAATAAGTATCTGCACACACGTAACCTATCATTCTTTTTGGGCATTTTTAGCGATTTCTAGCGGAGAAAAAAAGAAACTTTCAACGTCGATAAAGTCGAGATCAAGTGACTAAGTTCGATCATGAAATTTCGGTGTAAAATGATTTTCATTTTTTGGTCCTAAAAATAAAAGATAAATTTCAAATTGGAAACATAGCAACACCAACAATGTGCTAAAATTTACTCGTCGGAGTTCTCCAACCAACTTCCATAATTCTTGACGTTGAATCGATCAGCTGATAACGATTGTTGACAGTGTACCAACCAGCGGGACTCAGCGTCGGACTCGCCTTGTCTTTCGCCCCCGGGTGAAATTTTATTTTTATTCTTGGAATTGTTTCATGGCAGTATAAAAAATCTACAAGAATATATAACCATTAGAAAATTTTAATTATTTTCTGAAGATGCACATTTCTCAAGATGTGACTTGGACGAATTATCGATGATGACATTATAAGATGTTCCTCGATTTTTTTAAATCGAGGCATCAACTTTATCGACGTTAAAAGTTTATTTTCTAATTCCTGTAGTATTTTATTCGAAAACTTTCTTCGTAATTATGAACATTTTGATATATACAAACGTTCCTTGGTGCTTTCGGTATAACTTCCTAAATCCATATCTCAATCCGTTTGGACGTAGTGAGGACCGAAAATAATGAAAATCATTTCATTCTCCACACAAAAATTTTTTGAATGAACTTAGTGACGTGATCTCGACTTTATCGACGGTCAAAGTTTCTTTTTCTCTCCGGTAGAAATCGTTAAAAATGTTCCAAAAATAATTATAGGTTACGTGTATGCAGATACTTATTTGTTGATTTTCAACGAATGTGCAAATTTTATTGCTTACATTTATTTTTTTAAAGGCTTAGACGATTTAGTCCAAAACTGGTGTCAGTGCTCAATATACGCGACCCAAAAAATCCGAAATGCATCAAACCAAAAATTATCTGCATAGTGCTATAACTCGAAAGGTAATATCCTTTTTCATCGATTTATAAATAAACTTTCTTTAAAACTATAAACACATTGATGTATACAAACATTCTTTAGTGCTTTTTATTTAATCTTTCAAAATTTAAACACGATATCTCAATCCGTGTAGACACAGTGAACACCAAAAAAATGCTCATATCCTGGGACTAGTTTGGTCACGTGGTCACGAAGAGCATGCCCTTAAACGAAAAACACCAGAGAGTGATAGGGGGGATGGGGGGAATTTAAAAAAATTGGAAACTCTCATAAAAGGATTTAGAGGGGAAACAAGAAAGAGATTGGATAACAAGAGGAGATCTAGAGAGATAAAACAGTTGGAAGAACGGGTAGGTGATCTAGAAATCAGGAATGAGCATATGGGAAAAAACAGAGAGTGAGGAAATAGTAAAATGGAATGATATGAAGTCCAAAGTGAAAATAAAAGTTTGAAGAAAAGGTTCAGTGATATTGAAAGAAGATTAGAATGGGAAGAAAGGGCAAAGAAAAAAAATAACTTAGTAATTAAGGGATTGAAATTAGAGAGTGAAACGGGAGAACTGGAAATAAAAAATCTTTTGCGAGATATTAGAGTGCAGGTCAGGGTAGAGGGATTCAAGAGAATAGAAGGGACGAAGGAAGGAAAAGAAGGAATGTTTTTAGTAAAAGTGGGGAGTGAGGTGGAGAAAAAGAAAATTATGGAGGGAAAAAAATTATTGAGAGAACGAAGGGAAAGAATTAAAGAAGATCTGACATGAAGGGAGAGGAAAAGGAGATGGCAAATAGAGCAGAGAGCTTGGGTATAGAAGAAAAAGGGCCATATGGTGTGGATAGGGAGAGACAGGTTATGGATAAATGAGGAGGAATGGTGCTGGGACGAAGAAGTAGAAAAATTAAGGAAAAAAGGAAAAAGTCTTGAGAAAGGTAGGGGGAAGGGAGACGAAAAAGAGTCTGGAAATAAATCAGAGGGATTTCAAAACGGCAGAGGAGAAACAGAGTCAAGGGGAAAGTAGGGGGACGGGAAGAGAAAAACGTGAAAAAAGCTTTCTGGAATGAGTCAGGTTTGAAGAACGAGAATAAAGGGTTTTGAGAGGAGTTAGAGAAGTGGGATGTGATTATGATTTGTGAAACTTGGGCAGATGAGAAGGACTGGAAGGGGATAAAAAAGCTGTTACTGAAAGTTTATGTGTAAACAATGCAAGAGGCAAGAAAAGAACACGTTAAAGGGAGAAAGATGGGCGCATGGTTTCAGGGGTGAAAAAAGAATTATCCGTAAAAGAGAGAAAATATGGGGACAAGGAGGAAAAGAAGAGATCAATGGTAAGAAGAATTATAATTGGGAAAGTAGGAATTGCGGTGGTTTGTGTATACAGAAGAAGAGGGCTAGAGGAAGGCTGGAGGGTAATAAGCAGGTGGACGGAGGAAAAGAAGGAAGAATTGGTTTTAATAGAAGGGGACTGAAATGCATGGACTGGCGAACAAGGTGGAGGCTTATGGGATGAAGAAAATGAGGTATATATAAGGAACTCCAAACATAGAGAGACGGACAGGGAGGGGAGGAAGTTACTAGACATGATAGGAGAAACAGGATGGTTTATATGCAATGGCAATATGAAAGGAGATGAGGAAGGGGAGATCACATTCATAGGAAAGGGAGCAACAGTAATAGAATACATCTTGGCTGGAGGAAGAATGCAGCATATGATAGGGAGTATGAAGGTAGGGAATGAGATAGGACCCGAGTACTTCCCGGTCATAGCTACACTAAAAAGGGAAGTCAGTAAGCCCGGCAGAAGGAAAAAGGAAATAGGGTGCGAAAGGAACACGAAAATGGGAGTCTAGGGGATAGATAAATTAAAAGATTTTAAGCAACAGATGGAAAAGATAAAGGTTAGCTATGAAATAGAGGAGGAAATAGACTCATTAATTGAAAGGTTGAAGGGGTCGATTGAGAAGGTAAAGGATGAGCTGGGTACTAATGAAGAAAGAGTAGGGGAAAAAGAGGCTGGTGGGATGAGGAATGCTCGGTGAGTAAAGAGAGAATGAAAGAATGTGTAAGCAAATTGAGAAAAGTGGAAATGGAGAAGGAGGAATACAACAGGAGGAAAAAAGATGATGAGAAGATACTGGAAACAAAAAGACAAAGATATCACAATATTAATTTAACATTGTAAATAAGTGAGCCATTAAACAAAAATTTTTTGAATGGATTAGTTATAATATTTTATTTATTTTTATGTTTGCAAATTATGAAGCTTAATAATATCATGTTATACATGCTATTAATTTTTTATAATAATATTATACTTATATTTTATACTTTAAAATTCTTTACAAAATAAAAATGTAATTTAATTTTAATAAATTTTCAATTGGTTTATTCAATGTTACAGGAATAATGATTTAAAGTTTATCTTGAAATTTCATTTTTTTAAATAATATAAACAATTATTAACTTAATAGATACATTGCGAAATCATTAAGTTAAATAATATTATGTAAATTATAATTAAAATTTTCATTAAAACATAAACTGATTATAAGCTAAATTATACATAGTTAAATAAATTTATTATATTAATGTTTTAATGTATGTATGTATTTAATCTGTCCCTTTTAAGGATTTGAGGGCCTCTGCTCCTGTACATATATTTACAATTCCATCCTTAGTCTAACTTAACGACTACATGTATTCTACTCTTTCGCATTACGTAAGATAAACAATCGTAACAGCAGTAACATTAATTCTTGAAATGAGCGAGCTTCCAGGGCTTCCGTTTCCTCTAACCATAAAACTAAGCATCTTCCACGACATTGAAAACAATTTTCGCTTTTTACTGTCCTTTTTCAGGATCACTCGTTTGGCTTTGCCCTACTCCCTTACTTTCCTTTACTTCTTCCTGAAGTATCTCTCTGATACACTGCCCATGACTCCATTTCGTATCCACATACTCTACATAAATTCTCCTCTTCATCCATACAATATCTGCATGCTCTCACTCCTTCTCCCATTCTAAACCACACAACTCTACTCCACTTTTATTCCTTTTTTATGTTTTGCAGATATTCTGGTTCCGTCAACCCTTTGACCATCATATACCATCTATTGTATCTCGAATCTACAATATTTGTCCATCTCTCTTCTCCTTGTTTAAATAATAGCTCTAACTCTATGTTCTGACACTCCATAAGCCCTTCTCGAATATTACAAACCCTTCTCATTTTTCTTCTTTATTCCTCCCATTTTGAATTTCCCTAATTTTCTCTGGCTTCATTGTTCCGAATTTCGCCCAAACATGCTTGTGCTATTCTGTTTACCTGTCCCCTTTTTAGCTTCTCTTCAAACTTCCAGACTCTCTTAATTTGTCTAGTACCCATATTTCGTTTTCCTAACTCTTCTCTTAACATATATCTTGGGCAACTCCAGCTAACCCCCGTTACCCACCTCAGAAAGCGCTCATGCATGCTCTCTACTTTCCTAAGTTCCTTCCATCCCTAGATCTCCAAACCATAAAACAACACCGCCCAAACCAAAGCATCAAATAACCGGATCCCCATTCTCCATTCGTTTTTTAACCTTCTCTTTCCTATATCCCATACTTGGCTCATTACTTTACTCGCACATTCAATTCTTTTCCTCACCTGCAGCTCGTTTCTCCCTCCTGCCTCAAACCAAAAACCTAAGTAACAGAATTCCTACACCCTTTCTACTGTTTGTCCGTTCATGTTCCAAACGTAGTCTATTATGGTGTTTCTCTTTCTGAAACACCAAAGCGCACCCTTGCCTTAGACCTCTGCCTGTTCAGAAAACCTGCCCTCTTTTATTTCCTATTTTCACCCTAATCCTGGTTTCAGTAAAAATTCCTTTTATCCACTCCACAAACTTTTCCTCTACACCCCTCTCTTTCATTGCCCGTCATAGAACTTTTCTGTTTACTGTGTCAAACGCTGCTTTGAAATCTACTAACAAAGCGACTAGTTTCCCTTTCTTCCTTTCCAAATTTCGGTTAACTAAGTAATTAAGTAAGTAGATATTGTCTATAGTTCCCATCCCTTTTCTAAATCCCGTGTGATTACGTGGGATGCTTTCTTTTTGTTCTACCTGACTCTCCAAACGTTTTCTTAAGATTTCTGCATATATTTTATAGCCGACTGACATGAGAGTTATCCCTTTGTATTCCTCTACCTTCTTTCCTTCAGCTTTCTGGACAAGCGGTACCACCAGTTCCGTCGTCCACACTTCCCGCCAACCTTCCCCTTTCCACATCTTGCTGCAGATCTTCCACATCCCATCCCTAATTCCTTCTCCGCCATACTTCATCGCTTCGTTCTCCATCCCAGCTTCTCCTGTCGCCTTGCCTCTTTTTAGCCTATTTATTGCTTCATCCACTACTTCTCTAGTTATCTCGTCCCCTTCCTCCATTTTTCCTTGGACTATCCTACAGTTTTCCCCTTTGACATTATTTTGTTCTCCCCCTAATAGACCCTTGAAATAATCCGTCCATTCCTCCATTTCTATTTCTTCGTTAACTCCCTTCCTTTCGCCTCTATTCCTATTTATCACATCCCACACTCTACCTTCTTTGATCGCTTTTTCTACTTCTGCTTTATATTCTTCCTTTCCCCTTTGTCTTTTTGTTTCCAGTATCTTCTCTTGATCTTTTTTCCTCCTGTTATATTTCTCCTTCTCCATTTCCACTTTTCTCAATTTGCTTACACATTCTTTAATTCTCTCTTTACTCTCCGAGCATTCCTCACCCCACAAGCCTCTTTTTCCCCTACTCTTTTTTCATTAGTACCCAGCTCATCCTTTACCTTCTCAAACGACCCCTTCAACCTTTCAATTAATAAGTCTATTTCCTCCTCTTTTTCATAGTTAACCTTTACCTTTCCCATCTGTTGCTTAAACTCTTTTAATTTATCTATCCCCCAGACTGCCATTTTTGTGTTCCTTTCGCACCCTATTTCCTTTCTCCTTCTGCGCGCTTACTGACTTCCCTTTTTAGTGTATCTATGACCGGGAAGTGCTCGGATCCTATCTCATTACCTACCTTCATACTCCCTATCATATGCCGCATTGTTCCTTCAGCCAAGATGTAGTCTATTACTGTTGCTCCCTTTCCTATGAATGTGATTTCTCCTTTCTCGTCTCCTTTCATATGACATTGCATATAAACCATCCTGTTTCTCCTATCATGTCCACTAACTTCCTCCCCTCCCTGTCCGTCTCTCTATGTTTGGAGTTCCTCATAAATGCCTCATTTTCTTCATCCCATAACCCTCCACCTTGTTCGCCAGTCCATGCATTTCAGTCCCCTTCTATTAAAACCAATTCTTCCTTCTTTTCCTCCATCCACCTGCTTATTACCCTCCAGCCTTCCTCTAGCCCTCTTCTTCTTTATACACAAACCACTGCAATTCCTACTTTCCCAATTATAATTCTTCTTACCATTGATCCATTCTTTTCCTTCTTGTCCCCATCTTTTCTCCCTTTTACGGATAATTTTTTTTCACCCCTGAAACCATGCCGCCCATCTTTCTCCCTTTAACGTGTACTTTTCTTGCTTCTTGCATTGTTTACACATAACCTTTCAGTAACATCTTTTTTATCCCCTTCCAGTCCTTCTCATCTGCCCAAGTTTCACTCATCATTATCACATCCCACTTCTCTAACTCCTCTCAAAACCCTTTATTCTCGTTCTTCGAACCTGACCCATTCCAGAAAGCTTTTTTCACGTTTTTCTCTTCCCGTCTCCCTACTTTCCTCTTCACTCTGTTTCTCCTCTGCCGTTTGGAAATCCCTCTGATTTATTTCCAGACTCTTTTTCGTCTCCCTTTCCCCTACCTTTCTCAAGACTTTTTCCTTTTTTCCTTAATTCTTCTACTTCTTCGTCCCAGCACCATTCCTCCTCATTTATCCATAACCTGTCTCTCCCTATCCACATCATATGGCCCTTTTTCCTCTCCACCCAAGCCCTCTGCTCTATTTCCCATCTCCTTTTCCTCTCCCTTCATGTCAGATCTTCTTTAATTCTTTCCCTTCTTTCTCTCAATAATTTTTTTCCCTCCTTAATTTTCTTTTTCTCCTCTTCACTCTCCACTTTTACTAGAAACATTCCTGCTTTTCCTTCCTTCGTCCCTCCTATTCTCTTGAATCCTTCTAACCTGACCTGCACTCTAATATCTCGCAAAAGATTTTTTATTTCCACTTCTCCCGTTTCACTCTCCACTTTCAATCCCTTAATTACTAAGTTATTTTTTTTCTTTGCGCTTTCTTCCCCTTCTAATCTTCTTTCAATATCACTGAATCTTTTCTTCAAACTTTCATTTTCACTTTGGACGTTCATATCATTCCAGTTTACTATTTTCTCACTCTCTGTCTTTCCCTATATATATATAATTAAAAATTTGTCATAAGGACAACCGCAGGATTTCGCCGGGAGCGGGTGCTAATCTGAAAAATTGCACCCGCTTCTAGCGAAATCGCGGTAAAATTTCAGCCACAACCACGTCTCACAACCGTGAGATAGGTGGTTACAGTCTGTAAAGGAATCAATACGATCATCCAACAAAAGCCTCGTGCACCCTAAGAACTTGGAGCGACTCAAGGACAACCGCCTTCTGCATTTTTCCCGCAAGTGTTCTAGCATTATTGACACGCAGGGATGCTTTTTAGGTCATTAGCAAGTGAAAGCTTGGCACCTCCAAGAGCGCCGATGATAAGAACGATCAGTTTAACAGAATATTCCGGGTACAATCGTTGCAACTCCCTTATAAGGT
>NC_046665.1:16056277-16060572 GCF_010883055.1 Belonocnema kinseyi | reverse complement strand
TATCTCACGGTTGTGAGACGTGGTTACGGCTGAAATTTTACCGCGATTTCGCTGGAATAATCGTTTATACAAGCCCGAAAACTACGTTGGCTCGATCTTACCAAGCCCGAATTGGCGTTTTCAGACCCGGCTGCGGGTCTAGTAGGAATTCGCATGTATTCGGTCATATAAGGCCTTATTGAGTGTATTCACAAAATTTCAGCTGGGCTTGATTTGGCGGCCAAACTTAATTTTATACATGTTTTTAGTTCAAACTATCGCGCCCAGGCGCCGCAACCGTCCATATACAGATACTGTATAAGCGACGAATATTTTATGCATGTAGCTCCGACCTTACCAGACCCGGCATCTGGCAACATTGTAAAGGAATGAGCACCTCATTTTTATTCCTCATTACCAAAGAGGACCACTTAGTTGATACCTGCTTTAAAGGAACCTCATAATTAAATATTTGAAAATCGAGTTGCAAACATATTTTTCTTGTTTATAGTGATTATGTTCTTAAATATCTTATGTTAAAAACGCTAGTTGTACTAAAATTACTGACGACGTGGATATAAATTTACTTAAAATAATTGAAATTGTGATGAGGTTGAGTATATCAAAGTTTTAATATCACAACTTTTGTTAATTAGATTTTTTAGGTTTTGAATTGAGTTGGAATTCGTCAGGATAATAATTTAAACAATTTAATCATAATTTTCTAACTCGTAGCTTCCCAAGGATGCAATACAACAAGTAGCAAGATTTTGATTATTGATAAATAATTGTTGTCATAGATACTCTCACTATTATTGATTGCAATTTTCTAACTCTTTTAACGAATTTAAGAAATTTGAAATGTGACTTTTTGCAAGAAATCTGTTTTCCTGGCTCAATGTGCA
This sequence comes from Belonocnema kinseyi, assembly GCF_010883055.1. Taxonomy (NCBI): domain Eukaryota; kingdom Metazoa; phylum Arthropoda; class Insecta; order Hymenoptera; family Cynipidae; genus Belonocnema; species Belonocnema kinseyi. The sequence goes on along the minus strand of NC_046665.1, from coordinate 16,059,688 downwards.
TTCGTATTCAACATAACGTACTTTTATCAAAATTTTACCTGATATAAAATTATTGTGTTACAAAAGCTTTTAATTCAAAATCTTTCAATAGTTTCTCTTAAATTTCAAACGCTTTCAATTCGAAATTAATTATTGTTTTGAAAAAGTTGTGATATTACTGCATAAAAAATAATTTATGTATGTTTTTTTCGAATTGTTTGAAGCTCCTGCGATTCCCTTTATCCTTTTTATGCAGATTTTATATGAAAAACCTAAATAAAATGGAGAAACAGATATTTATAAAACGTCTGTTTTTTGAACCATTAGAAAAAAATCTATTTTCCTTTTGGTTTTGAGATATCGATTCTTGCTTTGGTTGTGTTTCGTCAGTTTTAATTTCAAACCCTTTTGATTCGAAATTAATTATTGTTTCGAAAAAGAGGTAAATTCTTAATATTTAACAATTCGTTTAATATTGGTGTTTAAATTATTAATATTTTCAGTTTTAAGATATGAATATTAAAGGGCGTGATCGCACGCTTCGTGCTCATTTCTGTGCGTTTAAAGCATGCTCTTTGACTTAATTTTTTGGTTAATGAAATGTTATCTTCTTTGGTAGAAAAATCTTTCCATTTGCTTTGAATAAATAAATGAATTTGAACATTTTTCTTTTTGTTATTAAATATTGTTTTATTCCGTTTATAAAAGAACTAGGTTAAAATATTACAAGATTAAAATGCTGAAAATTGAATATTTATGTTCAGGGAGAATTAGAAGTTTTTCAAGTAAAAATTAAGGAATTTTGAAATCAAAATTTTTGGCTACCCTGCTTAATTCTCTTAGCAATAACTAGCTAAACAGTAAAATGCAATCTAATCTTTATGTTTTTCCCATAATGCGTTTGATAAAGTGAAACATAACTTCAAATTAATTTACATTAAAACCCGACTTTATTGAAATTTCATCATTTTCATTATTTATAAAATTATATAAAATGATTCCTAATTGAACAATAAAAACCTTATCCTACGTATACTGGAGTCGAAAGTCCCAAATATATAAATTGCTTAACTGACTATATTTGAAAGTTGTATAAATTTTTTGCAAATATGTATTATATAAAGGAGATGGCTAGAATATGGCACATCAACTCGTTTTCGATGGATTGCCGGGACTCTATGAACTGAAATTGAATGTATAATAGGTAATTCGAAAAGCTATTGAATAACCCTTCGAATGATATGGTTGCTTTCTTCAAATTCCCAGTGGCTCTTTTTTAAATAAAGCTTTTTCAAAAAACGAGGTTTTCAAAAATCGAAAAAGGGTGGCTTGAATATGTCAAACCTAGAAAAAAATCAAAATACACGAAAAATAAGCAAATTAACGGTATAAAAATATTAATTAATACAATTTTTAAGAATATAATGAGTAGCGAACTTGTTGACCATGGTCGTACATCCATAGGGCTGATAATGCTCCAACACAATCACTCTGGGATCATTCGTTGCAGGTACACTCTACCAAAGATTCTTCCTCTAGTAAAGGGCGCAGAAAATGCATTAAGTTGGTGAATACAAAATATTCATGTCTAAAAATCATAACATCTAAAGAGAAGAGTTTCTATATTTTCTTTACAATACTATTCTAATAACCCTACTATACTACCGTAAGCAATGTTTATTAATAAAACTTAATACACAAGATAATAAATAAACATTTAATGCTCATCTGAAATGAACTCGAGCATGACAGTTTTTATATTTATTTATCCTACGCTTCCAATACTGCAAATCGATCAATAAAACTGAAACTTTTTTTTACTACACTAAGAAGCATTTTATTCTTACTATTGCCAATAAAGAACACGTTTTAATTTTTTTCATAAATTGAAGTGTGCCATATTCGAGCCATCTCCTCTATATGTATAGAATATATTTAGGTGTGAAAGTCTTTACTTGCAAAGAATTTATTATCCTAATTTCTAAAAATTCCTATTACTTTCAAATCTCATTTCTTATTACTTCTAGAAAACATAAATTACGTATAGTAAGAGAGGGGATAGAAATATTTTTTACGGTTCGTTCCAGACATAAAAAATCTATAATCCCTTAAGTAATTGAAGTACTGCTTTTAGGTTAAAGTATTTATAATGAAATAATTTCGAAGAAAATGTGAAAAAGTTACATAATGGCCCCATACCTGTTTACGACCCTGAATTTAGCTATACATATAAATTTGGAAATTTGCGGGGGGGGGGGGGCTCGCTTTTTATTGTAAATTCAAAGATATAGGCCTAAAATAAACACACAAGAAAAGATGTATATGTGTATATGTATACATATGTATGTATGTATGTATGTGTATGTATATATATATATGTATGTATATGCACATGTGTTTTTTTGTGTGTGTATATGAATATGTGTGCATACTTATTCTTTCTATTCGCGACGCCTACAATGAAATTTGTTGTTAATGGTTCTTTTTTTTGTCAAAAATTATACTACCTGGCTCAAAACTGAATCATTTTCTTCAAAATTCGACAATTCTGTCAACATTCATCCTTCTCGTTTAAAAATTCTTTTTATTCGGTGGAAAATTCAATTTTTTTTTTAATTGGGGGTACAAATGTCTGATTGAAAACTGATCTGTTTTAGTTGCTTGACATTTTCTTCTCAAGTGAAAATCTATCTATATTTTTGAAAATTCAACTGTTTTATCGAAAATACCTGTTTTTGGCTGTGATTCGGATATGAATATTTCTTGAAAATTAGTCTTTTTGGTCTTTTTTTTATTCCTTTTCTGGATCTACATTTTATATTTCCTCAATTCTGCACATTTGGAATTGAAATTTTCTTGACTTTAAAAAAATATATATATATATATATTTATGGGTTTTCGAAGAATCTTAAACAGGACGATTTTTAACGACTCTCGGATATGACGCAGTCGTAAGTCGACCCCTACATTATCTTGTATTTTACTTAACAGTTCCGTGGGAAATTTAAAAGAGAGCGGTCTCTTATATACTCGGTTGGAGAAAAAGCAAAATAGAAAATTTTCAATTTGGTATTAATGCACTTTCGTAAAATTGTGCTTCGATATGCAGTTACTGGGAAATCCGGAAACGTACTTAAAGATAAGTAATTCATAGCAATTCATTATAATTTCACGATAAAAGAAAGAAAACAAAGGAAATTTAAACTTACAAACTAAAAATAACGCCGAGATTTTGAACCGGGGGCGGAGGGGGGGCTCGCTTTTTATTGTAAATTCAAAGATATAGGCCTAAAATAAACACACAAGAAAAGATATATATGTGTATGTATGTATATATGTCTTTGGTGACGGTCTGAGAAGACGGCCAGATACTAACTTCCATATATCACAACGCTGCTGAAGGCTGGTGACCTTCTCAGCATGAAAACACAA
>NC_046665.1:16055050-16056177 GCF_010883055.1 Belonocnema kinseyi | reverse complement strand
GCTGAATATGGTTACAAAAATAAATAGGCAGTCGCGGACAATTGTCCAGGGGTGGTCCCGAAGGAATTAACCCCCAAGCGGAGGTGTGAAAACCGTGCCGAGCACTCTAGAGCTAGGGTAGCCAATGAAAATGGATTCAATGTGATGGATCAGCGGGATCTCGCGACCTTTGGGTGGACATTTTTTCGGTGAATCCGACCTCTGGGCTATCAATTATTGTGTGTAAAATGCAGCGAGAGCTTTGGCCGATGTGAACCGTAAAAAAAACCAACGGCTGATCATAAGACCAAAAGACGAATGCATCAACTTGCCATAAAGATAGCCTGGGCAAGAAAGTACGCGTTCCGCATTCAATGTGTGATTCACTACATCACATCTGGCAGGAATTTTACCGCCAAGGTTCGAAAGTTCGCGCGCGAACCCCGGACCCGTTATCACACACTTAACAAGTCAAAGCTGCTGACCATCAGGCAGCATATTGTTGAGAGAATACGTATACTATCTGACGCCAAGAGATGTCTAGAGCGGAGGGAGAGGTGGGTCAGAAAATCAACAGTTTCTCTCTGATCCATCTCGACTCTTCCAAGACCCTCCAGTTACTGTCGAACACCCACCCAAACCAGACGAGGTCGAAGTATTTTGGAGAGAAGTCTACGAATTTCAGCAAAGACTGGACGAAGACTCAGAAAATATAAATAGCTTTAAGGAGTTACGTGTTGCCCTCATAACACCTGATAAGAAATGCCCACCCATCACTGCCGAGGAAGTGAAAAAAGTATTAAGAGGGATGAAGAACTATTCCGCACCGGGACCAGATTGTATCAAAACCTTCTGGTGGAAGAAGTTTTCTTCAACCCATCAGCATTTGGCCCGTATTTTCACCTCATATTTGAAGTCGCAAGAGCCGATTCCAGAGTGGTTGGTGGAAGGGCGTACAATACTCCTGCCGAAAATAGGCAACATAGCTGACCCGAAGAACTACAGGCCAATAACTTGTCTGAATACGCTTTATAAGATATTCACAACTATCCTGAATGATAGGATTGTTCGGGCAATTGAACCTGTGTGGCAAGAAATGTATGAACAACGAGGCTCAAAGAAAGGCGTAGCCGGATGTCGGGAGAACC
>NC_046665.1:16052658-16054950 GCF_010883055.1 Belonocnema kinseyi | reverse complement strand
AAAGACCTTGGCTATTAATGGACCCAAGTGGGGAACCTTACATAACGACTTCGTGAGGTTCTTCGCTTGGGGTGATTGCTAGAGAGATTGTTCAGCAACCTGAGTCGGAGCAGTGTTGCGGAACGAACGTGTTATTTATTTAAATAGCACGAGAATTCTGGATCAATCTGGAAAATCTCTAACCCTTCCACACACTACTCCTTTCCCCTGCCGAGTGAGTCACGCCTACCCCGAAAGGGAAATGGCTTAATGGTGTAATAATAATAATAATTATTATTATTATCCAATAAAAAAAAATCATATCTGAATTCGGCTCAGCTATATCTCTAGGTGATTTGCGAATTATTGCCAAATAATGATTCTTTAATAAATAAATTGTTATAAAGAAATGGGAACTTCAATGAATTACCCTTAGGTGATTTTTGAACCAAGAAACAAAATAAATTATTTAAACAAATAGAATTTTGTAATTTTTTTCCGTTTTTCAAGACTTAATGTACAATAATTTTAAGTAGAACCTAATAGACGCAAAATTATTAAACTACGTTTGCACTTATATGTATATCTTCTAACGAAAAATATAATTTCCTCAATTTGGAAAAATAATTGTATCACAGATATTATCCATTCGTCTTAATTTATATATGATTTTACAATCTCAGAATATAATTAATACTCAATACATACTTTTTAAGATGTGCAATATCAATTTACATGGGTATAATGCATAGGCAGATTTATTTTCATCGCGAGCGCTCTATTGAGAGGCAATTCTTAGAAATCTCCCTTGGTCACCGCGGAAGCTAGAAGTTGGGGGTAACCTTTGAGCGCATTTGAGGAGAAGGCGGCCTATTGACTATATTTATGTAATACGAAATATGTTCGTACGCAAAATTTAAATAAAATATTCTCCGATTCTTAAAATGGGCAAGGAAAAATACAAAGGAACATTGTGACTGTTTTCACTGCTTTTTTATTATGAATAATTAGAAATTAAACTACAATTTTCAGAAATATCACAGGAAAATATTTTTTTTTAAGTAATTGCTTAATCTTATTTTTTATTTATGTTAATTTCTCCTGACAAGATTTGCTATTGTCAAAAAGTGAACTACACAATAAACTAGCCTCAAAATAAGCTATTTCGGGTAAAAACTGGATTATAATAATTAAGCAAACTATACCTAATACGTTATAAAACTGTTAATTTTATACCAAAAATTCTGTATATAGCTCAAAATCTAAGGTTAATTCTATTTTTGCTATTATATTTGATAAAATAACAGTACATATTTTAAAAAGATTGTTGAAATTCGTATTGCTCATTGTAGCCGTATGCCATTGAAAATATTAAAATCCCGTAATTTTCAGTAAACAAATTTTAATTTTCTAAATTGCGAAAATAATAAATCTTAGTCTGAACTTTTATGATTGCTTCACATTGAATTGTATGATAATGGCATTTTATTATTATTATTTTTAAAAATAATAATTATTATTATTGCTGTAGATTTTCTGATTGGCTCAATGCTGAATGTTAAGAACAGACAGCCATATCCGAGGCCTATTGAGCAATAGTGGTTTAGTATAGTCTATACTAATGATAAAGTATGGGCTGAGATTTATTCATTTTTAATGCAAAAAATTAAACTTAATTAATTAAAATTACAGGACTTCGATATTTTCAATGTCACACGGCTACAAGTATACTAATTTCAAAAATGCTTTTATAATATATACTGTCATTTTATAACAAATATTAGCAATATTAGAATTAACCTTCGATTGTCCACTATAAAGAATTTTCAGTATAAAATTAACAATTTTATCACAGGAGAAAATCTTATTATAAGAAGTGCCTGTTTTAAGAATCGGAGAATTTTTTATTTAAGAATGCCTTACGAACAAACTTCGTGTCAAATAACTACATACATTAAATTATGAATGACTTTAAATTTCTAATGGGAACTCTTTTAATTACTTTTTACTCAAAATATTTCCATCAAAAACAAATGAAAAATCTCAATCCTTAAAATGTATGATGAACCATATGCAAAGTAATCTACTGGGTTGAAACTCTTTATTTGAATAGCAGATTATCCGCTCGGTAGCTGATTTCATCCGTCCACTAGCCGAACTTGAGCAGGTGTGGCCAGTGATCCCAGATCTGAAACGAGATGCGGTACAATCCTATGACATGGCTATGTCCGTGTGAATATAGTAGGAGACGCTGTAAATGACTGAGTTGCGCGCGCAACCCATTTCTCCTCTTCTGAATTTGAAAACTCGAAG
>NC_046665.1:16051349-16052558 GCF_010883055.1 Belonocnema kinseyi | reverse complement strand
CATTGCTAAGACCTGCGATGTTCAAAGTTCTCTTGTATGCTTCTCTTTTTGCTTTTTGGGCAGCCTGAATTTCATCATTCCACCACGCATCACCAGACATTCCTCCTACAACTGCGCTACCACACACTTCGATCGTGCATCTAACAAGGATATCCCGTAACATTGTCCAGGCGCCCTCTAAATCTTTGTTTTTTATACGGTCCTCCCATGTTGCCCTATCTATGCTTTTGATTATCTTATTTTGGAAATCTATTCGCACATCCGGTTTCTGTAGGTTCTCAATTTTGATTCGCGTTTGTTTTGCTTTCTTGGGTCTCTTTTTTCTCCAACCCCGACCTAAGTTAATTTTTGAGATCACAAGGTAATGATCAGTATTGCATTCAGGACCCCTCATGACCCTTGTATCTTTGACTAACTATCTAAGTCTTTCATCCGCAACAACAAAGTCAATTATACTGCGGCTATTTCCTTTAGACCAGGTTTACATGTGGATCATTTTATGCCTAAACCAAGTATTTGTAATAAACAGACCCCTTTCTAAGCATAGACCAACTAATTTATCTCCGTTATAGTTTCTTCTTGGATCCCCAAAATTACCTAATACTCTTTCTGTGTCCTGATTTTGGATGCCCACCCAACCGTTCATGTCTCCTAGTAGAATTATTCTTTTCCCATTTTCGCAGATGTTTATTGTGTCATTTAAAGTGTCCAGAAGACGTCTTTTACTTCTCTAGGATCACTATCAACCGGCGCGTAGCATGCTATAATAAATAGTCTTCTGATTCCTACTTTCATTCTAGCCCACAGCAGTCTGGGAGACACGAAGCCATGGTCTCCGAGATGCTGCTTTGCTCTTTCATTCAAAGTGAGACCTACTCCTTGTTTACCATGTGATTCACAGTCTACTCCTGACCATATTTCAAATCCACTTTTCAACACGCCGTTTTTTATGTCTTTAGTTTCGCATCCCTTTTTCTTTGTTTCGGGCACGCATAAAATATCTAGTTTCTTCACGTCCATAGTTTCACGCAATTCTTTTACCTTGAGATCATTTACTCCCCTAGCATTCCAAACACCCAACCTCCATTCGTCGCCTGAAACATGACGTTTAGATTTTCCGTGTGCATGCCTTTTGTCATTAAAAGTTCCAGTCCTTTCCGAGGCTATTTTGTAGTTTGTATTATTCATTGTTTAGATTATACGCCCAAC
>NC_046665.1:16047520-16051249 GCF_010883055.1 Belonocnema kinseyi | reverse complement strand
GCGCAACTCAGTCATTTACAGCGTCTCCTACTATATTCACACGGACATAGCCCTGTCATAGTATTGGACCGCATCTCGTTTCAGATCTGGGATCACTGGGTGTGGCTACAGTCGCCTATTCGGCGTCAATTACGAGAGTGGCCTGTTAGTCAGCTATATGACTCACCGACCTTAAACAGATGCAAGGGTGCATTGTTTAAGTCTGAAGAAATTTACTTAGAATTTCTACTCTACCTAATGTCAGAAAGTTTCAGACCGTAACTAAATATACCATTTTGGAGGATCTTATATTTCAGTTCAACGTTCATGACACAGCGAGAAATATATTATGATTCATTTCATTACAAAGAATGCATTATATGTGTTAAACATAACATTTTTAGAAAAATATTTCAAAAATTTCGAATAAATTTTAAAGATTTCACAAAAAGCGTAAATTACTTACTAATGATTTTACAGATTTCAAAAATGTCGAAATTTTTTAAAAATATTGTTAAGAATTCCATAGATTTCACAAACATTGAATATTCCTCAAATATTTAAAGAATTTCGCAAATATTATCAAGTGTTCCGCAAAGATTTTGTATAATTGTCAATGATTTTACAAAGACTCCAATGATTTCGCAAAGATCTCGGAAATTTAAAAATTATAACAAATACTTCAAAAATATTTTCAAAACAAGCGTTTACGGGCACCAGTTCTGCAACCTTTTTTATCCGCGCGTGCGCAATAAATACGTTCCCTTGTTTCTTGCAGCCTTCCAGACAACAGTGAGAGGTAAAATAAAGAAGGAGGTTCAAAATAAATTGTAAAAGGCAATTCGTCACCGATTTTGAATTTTTCATTTTCGATTAATTCAGCAATACATTTTGAAGATTTTTTTTAGGCTGATTTTAAAATTTTTTTAAAAACTTTTATGTTAATGCAATGAGTAAAAAAGTCGATTTTTTCATTTTGTTTTCTTATCTTCGTGAATTTTTTTCTATTATCAACATCGCTAAACTTTAAGCACAGGGGTAGTTAAAAGAAAAAAAAATGACATTTTTAGGTTAATTTTTATAAGCAAATTAACTCAACAAATAGTCTTTATTATGGATTTCTCGTTTGCAAACTAATTTTTTGCGATAAAGTTACTTGCTTTTATCGAAACAATAATACTAATGCATGAGAATTTATCATCCAATGTTTTGTAATAATTTTAGAAACAAATTATATAAACAAATGCCCAGTGTGGACATTTAAAAGCAGAAAGAAATCGTTCTTCCCTTAATTTCCCTTAAATCATGTCGCTAGTGAAGTTTAATGACGGAAAATTATCTGGCGTTATTTTTTATTGATTTTATAAATAAATCAAGTGAATATATGCCGAGTGTGGACAGTTAAAGGCAGAAGGAAATAGTTTTTTTCTCTTAATTTCCTGCATATCAGGTCGCTCGTGATGATTATTGATGGAAAATTATCCGACGGTATTTTAAAATAATCTTATAAACAAATGCCTAGTGGGGACATTTAAACGCAGAAAGAAATCATTTTTTTCTCTCAATTTTCCTCTAATCATGTTGCTAGTGACATTAATAATGGAAAATTATGATCTGATATGCTTTTTTATCAGGTGAACTATTTTAGTATTTTTTTATCCTTCTGTTTTTTTAAATAAAGAAATAGTCTGAAAAAAGGAGACTCTTTGAGAATATTATTAAACCGATTTCGATGTTTCTTTTGAGAAATCATCGGCATTAAATGAAGCAAAACGTCTATGAACTTTTTCTTATCCTTCTGTTATAAAAGAAACTATATAGTAGCATAAAATTATGTAATGCTTTATACTTTAATAAAATGTACTGAAGAAAGCTACCATTGAAACGATTTAAATTTTATTCAATTTTACCTGACCTAAAAACAAATTTTCAAAGAAATTTATTATTGAAGGACAATATACATTGATAGTCTTACCAATATTTTATTATACAATAGTACGTTTATTCTATAATATAAATAATAATAACTCGGTTCAATTATAATTATTATAATCAAATCACTGTGGCATGATGTAATGAGAATTAAGAACAAATTATTTCTTCCTGCCTTTCAATGTTGACACTAGGCATTTGTTTCTATAATTTGTTTATAAAATTAATAAAAAATACTTCAGGATAATTTTCCATCATTAAACATCACTGGCGATATAATATGAGGAAAATTAAGAGAAAATATGATTTCCTTCTGCCTTTAAATGTCCACGCGGGCCATCTGTTTATAAAATTAATAAAAAATATCGCAGGATAATTTTCCATCATTGAACATCACGGACGACATGATTAGAGGGAAATTAAGAGAAAAACCGATTTCTTCCTGCCTTTAAATGTCCTCACTAGGAATTTGGTTACAAAATTTGCTTATAAAATTAACAAAAAATATTGCAGGATAATTTTCCATCATTGAACATCACGGACATGATTTGAGGGAAATTAATAGAAAAAATATTTCTTCCTGCCTTTAAATGTACACACTGGGCATTTGTTTATATACATTTTTTATAAAATGAACAAAAAATATCGCAGGATAATTTTTCATCATTGAACATCACGGACGACATGATCAGGGGCCATCCATATACCACGTGGACAAACTTATTGTTGCGAGCTGTGAATTTGCATAAAAAGTGAGATTTTCGTAGTTTCTTTTTTTATATACATATTATTTTTATAGAAGTATTACATAGATTAAAATTTTAGTTAATGAAAAGGACAAAACTTTCATCCGGTTGCTGATTAAAATGTCAGTCAATTTTGGCACTACTCAGGAGCTGCCAGTCAAATTCTTTGTTAGTTGTTTGCACCAAAACAATCATCCTCGATGGGTTTGAAGAGTACTAAAATGATGTTTTTTCACTCGAATTTTTTACATGTTTGACAGTTTGCCAGTTAACTTTGGCACCACTCAGGAGCTGCGAGTCAAATTCTTTGTTAGTTGTTTGCACCAAAACAATCATCCTCAATGGGTTTCAAGAGTACTAACTGTTGATCAGATCGAACTGTTGACTATGAAAACAAAGAATCTGAAATTTTAGTGAGTACTAAAATGACGTCCATAGAATTGTCGCGAGCTCCCGGACTATAAAAGGTCCAAAAGGAGCGATGAATTGGCTGAAAAAATTGGAATAAGCTTAGGAACGTGAGCTTAAACGTGATTTGAATTGGAAAGAAAAAGTCGTGAAACAAATAAAAATGAAAATAAAAATTATATTGTGCGTGAGCACAATATAAAAATTGGAGTATACCTAGAGTACCTAGAGTACCTTGTCTCATTTCAATATATTTTCCACAGATTTAGTGAAATGTGTGTCCACGTGGATTCTAGCTCACCCCCCCCCCCCCCCCGGCCCTCCTCGTGGGCAAGCGTGGAATTTTGCCTCCCCCCCCTAAAGTATCCACGTAGTATATGGATGGCCCCTTAGAGGAAAACGAAGAGAAAAATCGATTTCCTCCTGCCTTTAAATGTCCTCACTAGGAATTTGGTTATACAATTTGTTTATAAAATTAACAAAAAATATCGCAGGATAATTTTCCATCATTCAACAACACGGACGACATGATTCGAGGGAATTAAGAAGAAAACACGATTTTTTTGTGCCTTTAAATGTCCACAATAAGCATTTGCTTATATAATTTGTTTTTGAAATTATAACAAAACATCGGATGATAAATTCTCATAATCAGGTATTATTT
>NC_046665.1:16045020-16047420 GCF_010883055.1 Belonocnema kinseyi | reverse complement strand
TGATGTCACAAAGATTTCACAAAAAATTGTTTAATAATTTGTAAATATTTCAACGATTTTCTAAATATTTGAGAAAAATTCTAATAATTTTTACAAATATTAACAAATATTTGAAATATTTCGCAAAGATTGAAGATATCTTTAAAAGAGTGTACAAAGGCATAAATGATTTACCCAGGATTTTACAAAGATTTCAATAATATAGCAAATGCTTCTAAAATATTTTAAAGACTTTCAATGATTTTAGAAAGATTTCACAAAGACTGGAATGAATTCGCAAACATTTCAACAATAATTTTAAACAATTTCTAAATACTTTATAAGGATTTCAAATATTTCGGATAGATTAAAAATATTTCACATGCTATAATGGTTTCTCGAAAATTTCAATAATTTCTAGAATATTTTCAAATATTTCAAAAATATTTCAATTATTCAACAAAGTTTTCAAAGATTTGTCAAAGATTTCGGATAGATTAAGAGGATTTCACAAATACATCAATTATTTCACAAAGATGTCAGGCACATTTTTGGGAAAATTCAAGCAAATTTGAAAGTCAAATTGAATGTCAAAAATAAAATTAAAAATCATATTGAATGTTTGAAAGTATAAATTTGTGGAATTCTAGAATTATGTTGTTACCTCTCGCTATACGCTAGATACACGCTCAAGAAATTAGATTATTGCATTTGTTTCTATTTTTTTATTTTGAATAATGTTAGGTCTTATTAGTCAACAAGACTTGGGACTTTGGTGGAAAATTAAGTATTTTAACAATTTTATTATATCTTGGGTTATTTTCCCATAAATTCCAACTTTCAATGGCATATTTGACGATTAAAACAAAAACTACCTCCCTTATGAAAAAGAATTTTCGCTGAATAAAATCAAAACCATTGGTAAAAAATCAATGGTTAATAAAATCCATCATTTTGTAGGCGTTAAAAAAGGATGCGACATGACAATGCAATAGGTTAATTTCTCCGAAATTTTTCGTGTTCACAGACAACGACGACGGCAACAACAGACACCGAAGTATCTGTGTGATAGTTCCATAATTCAATAGTTCAATAATTCCATCACAGTCAGGTCAAATTTCATCCATTTTGAGTTTAAGAAACACAATTTTGAACTTTTTAATTTGAACCGTGAAATTTTTAATACTACACTTAGAATTATTGTTCGTTCTTGAAATCTTTCAATCCAATATTTTTCAATTTTAAATTATATATTTACTGAAATCTTGAACTAAGAATCGAATAATATTCAATTATTACATTGTGAAAAGAAAATGATGCAAAACAAGATTTCTGTAAATTCAGTTTCAGAATTGTAAAATTTTAGGCCTTTCAATTCGAAATCGTTATTTTTTAACCTGAGTTTGAAAAATTTTCAAGTACAAAATAATTTAGCAAATAGTAAAGTTCTAGAGAATTTTTTTCTCTAAAAAAGCCATAATTTCATATAATTATACCATTTTGCAAAAATTGATAATAAATGATCGTAAGAAGAAGTTCAATTGCGAAAACAAATTATTAAAATAAATGACAAATTTTTCTTATTAAAATAATGTTATTTTATTTAAAGTGACATTATCAGTATTATTATTTGTGTACGTCTATACCCAAGGAGCACACTTAATCAATATTCAATACGGGATGTTTAATTTCACATCGATACAACGCAAAAAAGTAGCGGATTGGGATCCCTAAGAATTATAATTAATTTATAATTGATGGACTGGTTTTTTTGCATATTTTGAAAATTTTCTGTAATTCTAGTTTTGACTTATGTGTCATTTTGAGTTTTTTCTACTGTTTTCTATGCTAAGAAAGTTAAAAAATTCGCAGAAAAATGCTTTCCACACAAGTCATAAAGAAAATTTAATTCATCTGGCTTAGTGTATTTGTTCGTAGTAGCGACTTCAGATTCTAAAATTTTTTTTACCCACCCTAGTACACACTTTTATTTTTAAAATCATAGAAAAACTTTTTTTCATGAGACGGATTTTTGACGCGAACAATTTTTTTTCCTGCACAGGTTTAACCATGAATTGTAAGCATTTTTTATATTAACAATTTGAACTTCGATAATGTGGATCAGCAATTAATAAAATTATGCTTTTTCGTACTCAGGATTCAGTTGCTTTCTTTTCTTCTCTGAAGTGTAAGCGTCGATTTTTCCATTAAATAGTTTAAGGGTGAAACAGTTCATAATATCATGTATTTTTAAAAATAAGCGTTCGGTATTATTGCCTCCTCTAAACCTTAAAAATGAAATAATTTGAAAGTAAAGATTGCAAACTTACATAATCGACCATCTATTTTTTCCTTTATCTTACTGAAAAGAAAGCGTAGGGTTTTACCTTGTGATACCTTTAGTTTAAAAAAGCTACAAAC
>NC_046665.1:16039807-16044920 GCF_010883055.1 Belonocnema kinseyi | reverse complement strand
AAAGATTTTTCTTCTTCTTGTTATCTTGTTTGTTGTTCACAAAGATATTTTTACAATTAAAACTGTAGTTCTCCAATTATGAACAGAAAATTGAGTTTAAGTAAATTTAATATATTTTATAACGAATTTTTGATTAATACAAGCACATTAAAAATACCAATGTTATTTTTATTTGTTTCACTACAGAAAACTGTGCATGTCTGCAAATTTGTAATAGATACTTTTGGAATAAAAAAAAATTATAGCTAAACGCTGGACCTTAACAAAGCTTAACCAAAGAGTGCTTCAAGATAAATAATATATGTTGGATATTGCTTCATGTTGTCCAAAAAGTATTTCTTAGATCAAAAAATCATAATGTAAAAACTTTTTTTAATGTTTAAAACTTTGAGTTTGTTTTTATTTTTGAAATTTAACGAGCATGATTTAATTATAACCTGTAATGAACTCTTTAGTGAAGCAATGTTTAAATCACATTTTCTGATAAACTTATTTTTAAATTTTGAGAAAAAATGTGTTTTTGTATTTTGCCCACATTCGTGCGCAGCCACAGGCCTTTTCAAATTAAATGTCAACAAATCGATAACTGTAAGTTGGTGATTGTGCATTCTCTTTCGTTAAAGCTCCTTCGGCTTTAACGAAGATATTCTCATTACGTATTTCATGCTTCGCACTCGATTTTATCTGACATGTGAACTCTTTTCAGCATGTGCAACACTATTATATGAAACATATATTACATTTATTTCTGCACCTATTGATGGTATTACTTATTCAGTTATTTCAAAATAATGTACAAATTTTATTTTTCATGATTTCTTTATTATTTGCTCCTTATTTTTCACTCATTCTTATTCTCAGCTAGCACAAAAAATGTATCATTGTCATTTTTTTTAATTTGTTTATTTTCAATGTTATTTTTCACGATTCAAACCAAAAATACGCATTTTAGTGTCACGTGACTCGAAGAAAGTGTGTAGATATAATTTAAGGGAAAAAATGTACTAGTTACAATGTTATTTTAACTTGTGTCGGTTTTCCTAAAAGTTCATTTTTTCACTTTTAATGTATTCTTATAACAAAAGCTTATTATAAATTTGTAGATCTTTTTAAATGCAAAGTTTTTTGTCATTTATGTGTTTTCCTATCTTGTATGTTTTTTCTAATGATTAGATTTTTGTATTGTCAATGTTGTTTTTCACGATTAAAACAAATCCATTCTATCAAAAAATGATTAATAAACAATTTGTAGATCTTTTTTTTTGCGGACACATTTTGCCTCCTTATTTTTATCACACCTAGTTTCGTTTGTATAAAAATTTAACTTTTCTATTTTTAATGCTGTTTCTTACAGATAAAGTAGAAACTGCGTGTCCTATCAAAAAGCTATTTATCTTAGAATTATCATTTCCGTTAATTTTTTTAATTTTTATAAGTGCTACAACTCTGGAAATTTTTTTTAATCGAAAAAAGTCAGTAGGAGAAAATACTCGCATTTTTAAGTATTGCGAGTAATCGAGCAGAGAATTCTCGAATTCCAAAAATGTGGATTCCGAAACTTACAAAATGCGCTCATTTTTGGAACTTTGATCTAAAATGGCTGACTAATGAATTAAATAAAAAAAATTTAAGTATCGTACTCACGGATTGACAGACATGCAGACAGACGCACACATTCGTAAATACCTGTTTATTGGATTCCGAGGGTCTCAAGACCAGAAGATTTGACAAAAACGGGGGGGGGGGGCAAATTTTAAACTAATCTAATAACTTCTCCGATGAGAATGTGAAAAGAAGAAGCCTATCATATTTAAAATAAAAATATATTTAAACAGTGAACTGGATGGATGCACGTGGCACTAAATACTCTAATAGATAGTTTACAATTAATGATGTCATACAGTAAATACTAGTAATTAAATAACAAGAATCAGCATATTGCTGTTAAATATTCTATATAATAATAGTGATAATAATAATTTATTGATCTTATTACGTAATAATACATAGATTATATAAATATAAATATTTTTCAATGCTGTCTTATATGGGGTACAATTTTGGTTGCAAATCAATGTTTTCAGGCTAAAAATTTATATTAAATTCTCATCAGAATGAGAATAATAATGTCTGTTTGTCGTTCTCATCGTCTTGCTCTTTTTGTTGTTCTTGTTGTTGTTGGCTTTGTCGTTGAACTTGTTGTCTGTATACTAGATACATTTGGAAAGTCCATTTAGGATAAAAATTTAAAAAGTTCAAGCATTTTAAAAATTTTTAGATCACTTTTTTCAAGACTTGAAAATTCCATGTACAGCTATTTGTTGTACACCAAAATATGAACAATTACTCCTTATAACTTTTTTGGTAGAAGGAAAATTACCAGAGATATAGTATTTGCAAAATAAATAAATAAAAACGAAAATAAACGTTTTGAACCAAACAACGCATGGTATAGAAAAAATACAAGAGAAGAAAAACGTTACTATTTGAAGGCACTACAAGGATATCAGAACATATTTTGTACTATTTTTTAAACCCCAAAAAGTCGAATTTTAATCGAATAAATCACTCTTGTATAGGATTAATGGGTTTTTCTTTGTTTGTAAAAAACAACATTGAAAATAAGAAAAATTGATTTGTTAGGAGAAAAGAGGCAAGCTACGAAAGGAAATGAGACAAAGGCGGTTCAACCAAAAACGATCTACAAATTTGTTATAAATTATTTTTTTATAGGATGTGTCGTTTTGTTTTAGGTGAAAAAAATAACATTAAAAATACAAAAATTAATTTTTGTGAAAAACGAAACAAGATATCAAAAACAATTAATAGATGAAAGCTGTTAACCCAAAAAGTATCTAAAAATTTGTTATGCATGATTTTACGACAGAACGAGTAGATTTTCTTTTAGTGGTGGAGAAAAAAAGATTAAAAATGAAAAAATAAAAAATAATTTATAAAGGCAAAGAAAATACGTATGTTTCAATATTAATGCATATTATGAGATTTAATCATATAAATTTATTGAAATGATAAGTTTTTCAGCGTAAATAAGAACAAAATTTAATGCGAAATAAGAAGCAAATATTAAAACAATCATGATAAACACAATTATTACTTTATTTCCTAATATCTGAATATAATATATAATTTAGATAAAATTTTTCAACATGGCATAGAAAAATTAATATTCTGGGAAAGGGAATACGTTTGCTAAAGGCGAAAGAGCTTCAACAAAATAGAATTCAAAATCACCAAATTACAGTTGTCAATGCTTTGACACTTAATTTTAAAAGGTATGTGCGTAAATGTGGAAGAAATACAAAGACCAAGCGCGTAGCGTTAGGTTAATGCATATTTTAGCGCGAGATGAATATATAAACGAGCGCGAAGCGCAGATGAATATGTATTCTAGCGCGAAACGCGAGAACAAACAGTCGCTCGCCCTAGACGATGAGAATGTGTCCGCATGGCCGTCATATTTTTTTTTATTGGCAATTCAGTTGTTTTGTAGAGGTTTCATGTTTCATGCTTGCGAATTCAACATTCTGGTCACAAGTTCCATTTTTTTTTTTATTAAAAATTCATATTTTTGGGTAAAAACTGGACTCTTTGCTCAAAAATTCATCCTATTGGCTTTAAAATTCAACAAGTTAATATAAAAGTCCAATGTTCTGTAAAAAATTCGACAGTTAGGTAAACAATTAAACCATGCGGTCGAAAATCTAACTGTTATGTAGAAGATTCGTCTTTTTAAATTTTAAATTAATTTTTTCAAGTGGAAAATTAACTACGGCCCCGGCAGATAATGTGGGTGAGTGGGTAGCTCTGCCCACTGGAAAAATTCCGAGTGGGTGAAATACCCACTCGAAATTAGATCGAACATTTTTTTATGAAGTTGAATTCAATACCATACTTAGAATTTAGCGCGGGAAACAAGCGTGCGAAAATCGAAACGCATCCATGCTTTTGCATTAAAGTAATAAGTTGTTAATGTAAGAAGTTAATGAAAATGTAAAATCCTTGTAAATAAACATGAAAAAGTGGTTAAAATACAAGTTAAATGATTTTCATCATTTCAACACCTGCGAAAATTGCCTTTAACATTTTTCATCGTTTTCAAATACATTTTTCCCCGCCAGCCCCTCCCGCCGAATCGGTAATGATCAGCTACCCACTCGGGCTAAACATTATCTGCCGGGCCTGATTAACTATTCTATTTTTTGTTAAAAATTAATTTTCTTAGTTTAGAAATTCACCTATATGGTTGAAAAATTATGTAGTTTGTTGAAAATTCGTATTTTTTGCAGAAATCTTCTATGTTTAAAGTTCAACTTTGTCGTCAAAAATTTGATTATTTGATTGAAAATTTAACTGTTTCGTAGAAAGCTCGTCTTTTTAGGTTGAAAATTCTACTACCTGATTCAAAATTTATGTATTTCTTAAGAATTCGTCCTTCATAATATAGAATTAGTCTTCCTCATTGTGTTCTGTTAAAAATTCTTCTTTTTTGATTCCATTTGACTGGTTTTGCTTTTAAATATATATCTTCCCTTGGTGAAAATATCAACTTATATAATTTTTTTGAATTGAACGTGTTGATTCCATAAAGTCCTTAGTGCCCGGACTCGCTCTCCCAGTACCCTGTGCCTTGCGTAAACGCGGAAAAATTTCCGAAAATTATCAATTTCGGAAATTCACTGACAGAAAAATATGACTAGATGCGTTTCGACAAGACGCACAACTTTCACGATGAAATATTTAGATTGAAAGGTTTCCAAGAAGTTTGAAATGCTTCAAACTGATGAAAGATTATTTTTGAGATTTCTGAGAAACATTTTTATGACGTTTTATTTAAAAAAATAATTAATAAAGAAAATTTGAAAAGGTATCAAAACATTTCAATAGATCTCCACAAATGTAGAGAACATCTGGAAGATTAAAGGACAATTCTGTTCATTTAAATCATTTTAAAAAATTTTTTAAATAGTGCGAGTCAGTTAAAAATATATCCTCGAAACTTCTAAAAGTCATAAATATCTTGTAAGCTCAGTAGAATTTTTCCTCATATTTTGCAATATCCTAAAAGAAAATACTTTCTTGACATATGTATAAT
>NC_046665.1:16034821-16039707 GCF_010883055.1 Belonocnema kinseyi | reverse complement strand
TTGAGCAATTTTATTTTAAATTAAAGAATCTCCAAATTGGATGATTTCAGGTTGAACTTTCGCAAATGGGACAATTATTAAAAGTTAAACGATTTCAAAATTCAATATTTTTGTGCTGAATATTTTGTTTAATTAAATCACTTTCAATATGAAGTAATTAAAATATGAGAATTTGCAAATGAAAACTAAATTAAATGTTTTAAATTTAATGCTTCTGAAAGTCTATAATTTGTTATTTTTATTGCATTAAAAGAATGACAATTGAACTTTAAAATTGATTAAGGAATATTTTCTAAACTCAAACAATAAATTCATCGTCATTTTCACCGCTCAAAATGGAAAAGTTTTCAGTAATGATTTTGACTAAATTTGAAGCTGAAAAAATGTTTAATTGCTGAGGTTTGTAATACCAACACTTTTTATACACACACCCTTTAAAATTTCAATTATATAAAGTAAATTTAAATCGTTTCAATATTAAAAATGTTCATATTCTTAATTATAATTTTTAAAATTAAGCAATTTAATTTTGATTCAAACTTAAAACCTGTGAAAATAATTTTTTTTTAATTCAGCATTCAATATGAAAGTTCAGGGCTCTAAAACTGTAACCATTCAAAATTGAAGAAAATAATCAATTACTGAGGAATCAGATCAAGAATTTAGAATTTTGATTTATTTTGAATTCAAACAATGCAATTTTAAACTTTTTATTTTCAATCAGTTCATTATAACGAAGGGTCGAATTTTCGGGCGTACAAGCCGTGCGGTTGCACAGAGCTGTATGCTTGAGGGGAAAGGGGCATGCGGTTTTACTCTCTGCCTTCCTTGACCTGTGTTTTCAGGTTTCTGGAAAGTTGACAACTTTATACCTGTTTGTCCAAATTTAGGTCATGAGATCAGTAATAGCTCCTTCACTTATCCATTGAAAGATCTGTGCTCCTCCTCTAATTCTAATCCCTTATTTTGGACCGAAATATTTCACAGCCGTAACTAAATGACTAAATAAATAATAAATATACGAGCGAAACTCATTTTGGTAAATTTCTGTTGCTATTTCTGAACATGTTACGTTGGCCAGAAAATAATTTTTCAAAAATATAATTTTTTATCATAATTTATTAACGAAAAATGCACATTAGGGTAATTCAAAAATGCATTGCAAAATATTCATTTACTCTAGAGGGAAAGACACCCCCCTTAAAGTTTCCATTGCCGGAGAAAAAAATCCGTATTTTATTTTTTCGAAATTTGAATATCTACACTTGCCACCGGGCACTTCAAAATCCCATTTAATTAATATGGGGAAATTTGGAATTTTCGACAAATTGAACTCATGTCGTCATGAGTTACTTATGCTCATGTATGAAAAAACGTCGTCTTTTTCATATAAATAATCACTAATGGACAATCTGATTAATTACCACGACTTTTTAAACAATTATAAATTTTTTAAACAAATTTAATTTATTTAAACAATTATTTATTCCCCAAATATGTAAAAAATAATTGTATTTTTTTATTGAAACGCAATATTTGGTCATTGTTTGGAGTAGTCAATTTTTCTAAAAACATTATGTTATCATTTAAACAATGAATGATTGTTTATTTTCAAAATTTCTAAAAATTTAGCCAGAGATGTTCACTTTTTTCAAATTGGTATCCTATGCTACTTTTTGTTAAATTATTACATAATTTTAATACATTTATTCTAACCTTTAACAAATTTCTATTTGTTTAAATAATTTTTATTCGCTCAAGTATTTATTTCTCGATAGATAACCAAATGAAATAAATTAGATGACATAGAATTAATTACGATTTTGAAAGTATTGTCGGAAAGTAATTATTTAAACAAATTGAAAACTGGTAAATGTATTTTTTCTATAAAATATACAGTCAGAAACATAATTGTATGTGTTCTATTTTATTTCATTTTTTCCACTCTCGAAAAAAAATGCTTGAGTAAATAAAGGTTGTTTAAGCAAATAGAAATTTATCAAGCATTAAAAGAAATTTATCAAAATTATATAATTATTTAACAAAACGTAGCATAGGATACTAATTTGAAAAGAAAGTTGCTATCTCTGGCTAAATTTTTAGAAATTTTGAAAATAAACAATAATTCATTGTTTACATTAGAGCATAATATTTTTAGAAACATTTACTACTCCAAACAATGAATAACAACTACATTTCAGTCAGAAACGACGATTATTTTGGAACAGTTTTTGGGAATAAATAATTGTTGGAATAATTTCCATTTTGTTTAAGCAATTGAAAATTATTATTAAAGTCGTGGTAAAATATTCAAATTCTTCGTTAGTAATTATTTGTAAGAAGGGAGGGTGCGGGTGGGTTGGAAATGAAAGTTATCAGTGTAGTTTTATTTCATAGACACTCCTCTTAAATCCCTAAAAAACTCGGCACGTTTCGATGAAACCCTGGAACAGGAGTTACATTGTTCGAAAATTCAAAATTTTCCCATGTTAATTAAATGAGATTTTGAAGTGCCCGATGGCACATGCTAATATTCAAATTTCGCAAAAATCAACATTACGCATTTTCTTTCTCCAGAAATGGAAACTTTGGAGGAAGGGGGTGTCTTGCCCTGTAGCTCGACAATCATTTTTTGGACCACCATAGTGTACGTACCAAAATCACTAATATTTTGAACCCATAAAACATAATCCTTCAGATGTCGAAATTCACATAAATAGTTGATTGAAAGTTATATTTCTTATATAAAATTTGAGAAAAATTAATGCCTTATCTTGACACGTTAAGAATAGCTGCTGCTCGATAATTATTAAAACAATTTATACAAACAAATATGTAGTTTTCGTATATCACAATGATTCACAATGAATAATTTTTTAATAATATTTAACTAAAAATCGGTCAATTTGAAGGCATTACATTGAAAATAAATAAGATGAAATAAGATTGCTATGATTTCAATTTTTGAAATTGCACAATTTAAAGTCTTTGAAGAAGAAAAATTATTTTCTTAATTTTGCATTGTTTTGATTTTATTCAGAGGCATTCAAGGCTTCACAAACTATTATCGATTCGGTAGGATTGCCATTTGAAATTGTTAAATGCTTAAGGATATCAAATCAAAATCATTTTCCATTATTACCGGTGAAGCCCTCAATATAAAATAAAAATATTTAAGGATCACCTCTAAAAACCTACTGAGTGCTTATTTTTACAAATAAATTATGAAGTGCTGATTTTTTAACCTAAAGATATTTAAAGGCGAAAATCTAAGCTTTCATTTCAGTAAATTAGAAAAAAAGGACCTCAGATAAAAAAGTCAAATTTATGTACGTTTAGTATTTCATGTGTTTTATAAATGCTGTTTAAGAAAGTATGTACATACTTTTTTAACGATAATTCAACCACGCGTTAATTAAACTGAATATAGTATCTAAGAAAAAAATGTATAACCGATTCATCAAAAACAACATAAGATATGCTGCTTTTCATTCGATTTTACATGAAAGTTATTTCGCTCATTTAATGGAAAAAGTTTCATTTGGTAAACTTTTTAATATTTGTTCTTTTAAAACTCGTAGTGGCAGGTGATTCATTTTCAAGGATAGCCCCAGGGCGCGCTCCCTCTACATTTAAGACACCAAATTCAAAATTTGAAAATTTCCATATCATGTTTGATTGCTATCCAGTTTGATTTTTCAAAATCAAATTAAGTCCCCTAATTATCAAACCTTCTTTTTAGTTTTTTTTTGCCCGGACACTCTAAAACACGTTACACGCCTTCGCTGGGGTCCATGCGTTTTTACCTCCCCCCCATCCCAGTGCCGTATCTAATGTAATTTGTGAACAATTATATGTTTTTCACGAGCTTATGTAGAGTTCATCCAAAAAAAAACGTAATACGATTGGGGAGGGGGGAGAGGATTGTTTTGATCAAAATATGACTGTTTCTCGTGAATTAACGAAATATTTTAACTTTCAAACAAATAGTTGCGAATTTTCGAATAAAAAAGACCAATTTGAGTGTGTGGATTCCATAACGTCATTAGGGCTTGGACTCGCTCTCCCAGTACGCTGTGCCTTTTGCGGAAATGCGGAAGAATTTCTGAAAAATACCAACTTCGAATAATTTACTGCGCAAAAACCATAACTAAATGCGTATTTTTTAACCTATTTCAAAGTTTTTTTCAGAGATGCTCAGCATTATATTTGTACGAGAATTTTGGTTTAAGATTTTCAAATTTTTCTCAATGAGCGACAATATATAAACAAATAAAGTGAAAAATTTGGCTATTTCAGCTTTTTGAATTTTTATCTCAAGAAAAAATACACAAAGAGACTTACCATCAGCTAGAAGCATTGCAACTCAACTGTTCTCTTCACAGTGAGCTATAGAATACAAATAAAGTATTATTTTTAACATGCCACCAACATAATTTTGTTTTTAGGGACCTGAAGAAACTCTGTAACTGAAGAAATGAGTTTTGCGATTTTTTTGTGCTAATGACGATTTTTTCGGGTTTTTAACGCAAATATTTGCTTGTATATAAAATACAACTTCATACTCATAATAAGATGCTTAAAAAACTTGTTTAAACAATTTATCATTGATTTCAGACATTTTCTTTTAGAATAGAGATAGAAAGTTGCGGTTTATTCAAAACTTTTCTGATTTTTAATTAAAGTTAGGTGATATTTAATTATTGTTAACAAAGATAACTGTTTAAACAATTTATTATCATTGTACATAATATTCAATTTCAATAATGCTAGAAAGTTGCGGTTTTTTTGTTGAAATTTTCAATTGCTTGTTCAATTTACAATTAGAGCGAGGTGGATAATTAATAAATATTGAAAAATTAATTTTTTAAATAACTTAATATTAT
>NC_046665.1:16032698-16034721 GCF_010883055.1 Belonocnema kinseyi | reverse complement strand
GACGAAGGTGAGTGTGGGACTTACCAAAACGGCACCTACCCACTAAAACCTTAACTCCTTTCCTACACACTACGTATCGGAACCGCGCTAGCATAACTTCAACATGTGTGCTGTCTAATCTTTTCAGTTTACTTGCCTGCCTTCTTGTTCTTTGTTTTTAATGATGTATCTTATAATTCGGTATGCTTGCGTCCAGCCTTGTTCTGATTCTATTAAGCTGTCCATCATATTTTGCTTTGTGAAAACTTTGCCTGTTTCTTGCAGATACTCTTCTCTAGCTTCTTCCCATCTTGTGCATGAGAAGAGGGTATGGCGTGCGTCGTCGAGCTCATCACAATGCGGACACCTGTCAGTATTAGACCTGTTGCAGTCAAAAAGGTACTTTCTGAAACACCCGTGTCCTAATAAGGCCTGTGTCAGAAAATAGTCCATCTCCCCGTAGGGTCTTTGTAGCCACTTTTTAATCTCGGGAATCAACTCCCACGTCCAACGTCCTATTGTTTCTGTGGCCCACTTTTCCTGCCATCTTATCAATAATTTTGCTCTGGCCTCTTCCCTCTGTATCCCTTCGTATATTTCGTTTCGCTCTTTTACTAATAATTCGATTGGCGGTATGCCTGCCAGGACTCTCACCGCTTCTGTCGAGACCGTGTGGTAGCCACTGCACACTCTAATGCCCATGATCTTTTGGAGCCTGGATAACTTTTTTCTGTGCTCTTCTGCATTGCTTTCTGCCAGACTGGAGCTGCATACAGAATTTGCGAGTGGACTACGCTGGTTAGTACTCGCCTCTTGGACGCTCTAGGTCCCCTTATGTTCGGCATAAGGCCTGCAAGGGCTGTCATTGTTCATTCAGCTTTTTTGATAGTTTTGTCTATATGCTCATAGAAGTTTAGCTTCGTGTCCAGCCAGACCCCTAATTGCTTCAAGACTTTACTGGGACAAATGGTGATGCCCTGTACTTCGAAGGATATAGGCCCTACCTTCCTCTTTGTGCTGAGTAGAACTGCTTCAGTTTTTTCTGGAGCAATTTTGAGCTTCATATTTTCCATCCACTGAACTATCCTTCTTATAGCAAGGTTTTAATCTTTGATGTGCCCTCGGCTTCCATTACTATTTCCCGTTCTGAAAGGTAAGACGCTATCAGCTTTATCAGCCCTTCGTCTATCTCCCTTCTTCTTAGTTCATTCAGGATGTTCTGCCATGATGCGCTATTAAAGGCATTTATTACGTCGATGGTGATTACCGCACACAGGCGTCTACTTTTTTTTGAGAATGAAGCCGCACGTTCTGCTGCCGTCACTACTTTTTTAATAGCATCTATCTTCTGTCGACCCTCCCTGAAGCCGAACTGATTTTCCGCCAAGCCTCCCGTTCTTTCAAGTTCCTTTTTTAGTCTCAGTAGGATCAGCTGTTCGTAGAGTTTTCCCTCCACATCCAGAAGACAAATAGGTCTATATGAGCTGGGACTTTCGACTGGTTTGCTTCCCTTCCTCAACAGGACAAGGATCGCTCTCTTCCATTCTTGTGGAAACTCTCCCTTGGCAGCTAACTTGTTGTAGACTTACAGAACTTATTCTGGTCTGTTCAATGCTACTTGCTTCACAATTTCTGACGGTACATTTCCTGGTTTTTAGTTTCTTACTCGCCAGCTTTAGTTCTTCTTCCGTGAAGCAGCTGAAGATCACATTTGCTTTCGTTTTGAAGTTTACAGCTTCGTGCACTGGGAAAAGTTGTTTTACAACCTTCTCCACCATTTGCATTGATAGCTGTGGTTTAGGGGCTTGCCCTATGGTCTTCTTCATGACAATCTCATAGCCCTTCCCCCAAATGTCTCTATCTACGTCTTCTAGAACTTTATTCCAGCTGCTCTTTTAGCTACTTTGATGGTCTTCTGTAGCTCTTTTTTACATTGGTCATGTTCAGACCATAGAGCTTTTTTGAGTAGAGGGAGATTTTTTTTTGCTATTCTAGTGACTTTTCTTCTTTTTTGGTGGCATACTCGTCGAAGGTCTGCTATTTT
>NC_046665.1:16028039-16032598 GCF_010883055.1 Belonocnema kinseyi | reverse complement strand
GTAAGAAAATTCTGTACCATCTATCCACACCTTATAACTAATACGTTCGCACCTATAGCCTAATCTTCCTCGCTGCGCCTCGCCTCGCCTCGCACGCATTTCGCTCTTTTCTCGCTATGACTCGCATTACCAGCCTGTCTCCGCGGCTAACACTTAATACTTAACTACTATTTACAATATTTACATTTGTCTTACATATACTTCCTCTCCTATTTTCAATCTCTCCTTCTCCATTTCTCTTTCTCCTTCCTTCTCTTCTTCTCTATCTTACTCAACCCCCCCCCCCCCCCCCCCCCTTCATCCATGTTACTGCCCTTTTGTCACCCCTTTCTTGGAACAATACCTCCATGCTTATCCCCCTTCTTCCCATCTCTTCATATTCCTCCAACCAATGCTCCAATTTGCCATCCCCCTTCCCGCACAATTCACACATTCTCTTCTCTCTGGAAAGCCAGAACCTATTATACTTCTCCATGCACCCGCACCTCATTCGCGCTATAAGTTCCTGACTTCCTTGCTGACTCCCTCCTGACAATATAGTTCGGCGTATTCCTTGCCGATCCCAGTATCCACTTTACATACCTCTCCTGTACCCTATTTACCTCCTCACTTCCCTTCCAACCCCACACCTCCACTCCGTAAAATAAGACACTCATCACTAGCGAGTCAAACAATTTCATTCTTCTTTCGAAATCATCTGCGAACAATCTCTTCCCCAGCACCCACACCTGCCTCATTACCACATTTGCCCTTCTCACTCTCTCTTTTATATGACCATCCACTCCCCCATTTCTTCGAAACAGGAAGCCCAGGTACACAAACTCTTTCACCTCCTGTACCGCTTTTCCCTTCCACTTCCTCTCCCTTCCCCCATCTCTCCCACCTCCTTTCCTGAACACCATAACCTTCGACTTGTCCGCATTAACTCTAACCTATTCCTGTCCAAGTAACGTCTCAACCTATTCATCATCTCCTTTAAAGCCTCTTCGCTCTTTGCCAACAGCACGATGTCTTCTGCATATGCGAGTGACCATATCCTGACTCCTCCTACCCTAACGCCTCCTTCCACTCCGGCCGCTAGCTTACTTTCCATATCCGCGATCAAAATTGCCAAAAGCGTTGGGCTAAGCAAGCACCCTTTCCTCAACCCCCTATCCATCCAGAATGCCTCAGGGATTTCCTCCCCTCCTCTCACCCTATCTTTCGTCTCCTTATATACCTCCCTTACCCTCTTGATCAGGTCCCTCTTCACTCCCCTTTGCTCCAATGCCTCCTACAACCCCCCCTATCCACTGACGGGAACGCGTTCTTTAGATCTACAAGAAACGCGTACACTTTGGCACCCTTTTTGGTTAATTCTCTACCCACCACGTGTTGCAAGACGTAAATATTGTCAATAGTGCTCCGTCTCTTTCTAAAGCCCGCCTGCGTCTGCGGCAATATTCCTTTCCCCTTAACATTCTCTCGCAGCCTATCTGCTAACACCATTGCGTGTATGTAGTACGCAGTATTCATCCCCTTAGCAACATCCCCTTTTGTCTTAAAACTTCTCAACTCCTCTTCCAGCTCTTTTTCATTTTCCTGCTCTTTCTTCTTACACATCGCTCTAAGCTCCTGCCTTATTTCCACGTACTCCTCCTTGTTCACGGTTCCTTCCTTCCACTTCCTGTACTTTTTTTCACCTTTCTCTTCGTCATTTTACATTCTCTATCCCACCGCGGCTTTACCATTCCTTTCTTCTTTTTCTTAAATACCTTCTTTTACACACAACCTTTCACTTTCTCTTGTAGATCCTCCCATATCTCGTCCACGGACTCCCCCTCAAAGCTTACGTTGACCAATTGCTCCTGATACTTCTCTATCGCCTCTCTCGTCCATGAAACCCTCTCCCCTGACGACCCTTCTTTCCCACCGTGCCTTTCGCCAGCCTCCCCCCCGTATCCACAAATTCCATGGCTGATGGTCTGATTCCACTCTTCCTTCTATTTCGAATTTATCTATCTCCTCAAACCCTTGCATATTCATAATCACGTAGTCTATCACCGATACACCCCTCTTACTCACATACGTGTATTCTCTATGTTCGTCCCCGTTTACCATAACATTTGCCACCGTCCACCCTCTATCCTCCATCCAGTCTCTTAGAATCTCCCCCTCTTTATTTATTATTTTATCCTTCTATTTTCTTTCAAAGCTCTCCCCTTCCTGGTACAGGCCCTCTTTCCGCCTAATTCTCGCATTAAAGTCTCCCCCCATTACCAATTACCCCCATCTCTCTCTCCTAGTAAGTTTTCTACCCTTCCTTTAATCCTTTCCATGCCATCCTTATTGTACAAAGTCACAAACTTATACATCACCCCTCTTATCTTTACAGCCCTCATTTGCACGCCCTCCCCCTCTTCCTCTTCATGAACTTCTTTCTCTAATCCATCTCTACCAGTCCAGTCATATCAAATTCCTGAATATACCTCCAGAAATCCTCATCTTTCTTCTTTACCCCTGCTACGTTCCGGTAAAACACCTTTAACATTCCTCCACCCTGCTTTACTCCCACCCTCCTACTTCCCCCGAAACAAATTCTTCTGCACTTCCTTCAAAACCTCCTTCTCTTCGTTCCATACCCACATTTCCTCGTCTAATTTTATTTTCCGATACCCTACCTTCACTGCTCTCCCTTCGCTCCTCTCCTTGCTAGCCCTGTCATTTAGCATTCTCTGAACCTCTCTTTCCTTCCTCGTCAAATCTTGATCGATAAGAACCTTATTGTCCTTTATCCTATTCTTTTACGCATTACCCCCAATTTTTCTTCTCAGCTCTCCAATTCTACCACCGCCACTTCATTTTCCTTTTTTTCCTCCATCCTAACTTTTCCTACCTTGCCTTTAACCCACCCTATGCTCTGTAGCAGCGCTTCCACCCCGTCCTTTTCTTCCCCTCTCTTGAGCTTCAGTCCTCTTATCACTATATTATTTCTCCTATCTGCCTTCTCTTTTCAATCCATTCTCAACTCCATTGCCCTTATCCTTTCCCTATCCGCTCTCCTCCTTTTCATTCCTACGCACTCCCACTTTCTCTTCTATCATGATCTCCACTTTCTCCAAAATAACTTGCTTCTCACCCTCCCCCCTGTCCACTGCTTCCATTCCCGACATGCCCTCCACCTTCTCCAGCCTTTCTTCCGCCCTTTCTTTCCACATCCTAATATCTTCTTCTATCTCCCTTATTTTATTCTCTTTTTCCTTCCTTACCGACACCAACTTCCTCTGAAATCCTTCTACTTTTCCCCTCAGCTCTTTTACTTCCTTCCCCTATCTCTTATCTCTTACCCTCAGGTCCTCCCTTATAATGTTAGTCTGCTCCATAGACCCCCTTACGTCCTCCCTTAACCCTCTGAGGTCGAAACGCTAAAAAAGGAAATCCAACAGAAAATACCAGACGCCTCCACATCAGTCCTTGTCAGAAAAAAGATTGTCCATGTTAAAGACATGGATGAACTGACAACAGTCGAGGAAATAAAAGAAGCAGTGACCAAGCTGATAGATCTGAGACCTGAGGAATACGAGGTGAGAGCATTGCGATCAGCCTATGGAAACAGGCAAAATGTCACCATAGTACTTCGTGATTCTGACGCTGACCGACTGACGCAAAAAGGCGTGTTAAGAATAGGTTGGACAAACTGCCGAATCATGGAAAGAAAGAAGGAGATACGGTGCTCTAGATGCTGGGAACTCGGGCATGTTAAAGAACAATGTACTGGAGTGAACCGACAAAATCTCTGTCTGCAGTGCGGACAGGAAGGTCACAGAGCTGCGAGATGTCAAAACCAGCCCTTCTGCATATTCTGCGAACAGGAAGGACACCAAACATTCACAGCAAAAGGCCACGCTGTAAGCGACAAAAGAAAAGCAATGAATGAAAATAGGTCAAATGACCAGAGTAAAAATCCTGCAGATAAATTGTAATAGGAGCTATCCAGCTCACGACCTGGCCCTGGCTACAGCCAAAGAAATGGGGGTAGGAATACTGGTTCTCTGCGAACCAAATAGGAAGGCCATAGAAAACAGAAATGATTGGACCTCTGACAATGATCTGGATACAGCTATAAAAGTCACAGACCCAGGAATAGTTGTAACAGGGCAGAGCAAAGGCAAAGGCTTTTCCTATATTGTCACTCCATTCTTCAGCATCTATGGGTGTTATGCCTCTCCCAACAAATAGGTTGAAGAACTAGAAGAAACCCTGGAACAGATTCAAAGCGTCATGAGATCTAGATGCGACGAATCCATAGTCGTAGGAGACTTTAATGCCAAATCCCCACAATGGGGCAGGAAGACAACGGACAAAAGAGGTCATATTCTGACAGAATAGATTGCCCAACACGACCTTAATGTAAAAAATGTTGGTAATAAGGCAACTTTTTACAGAAAAGTGACCACAACTACGTTGTTTTTGAGGTATTGGAAACGCATACCTGTATAAAGAAGCTGCCAAAGAGAGGCTGGAACTCCAAAAAAATAGATATTGAGAGGCAACTGAAAGCTATACAGGAGATAGTAGAG
>NC_046665.1:16019613-16027939 GCF_010883055.1 Belonocnema kinseyi | reverse complement strand
TGGCTCGGTGGACAGAGATTTCCAGACAACGAAGACGTCATTGCCTCTGTAAATGCTTATTTTGAGGAACTTCCGAAAACGCACTTTTCTGAAGGAGTAAAAAAACTTGAAAAGCGATTGACCAAGTGTATAAAGCTCCAAGGAGATTATGTTAAAAAATAAAAAAAAATGTACCCAAAAAAAATTGGTTTTATACTTCATTCTAAGGACTTATTGAACTATCCTCGTAACAGTCAGATGCGTCATCCAAGTAGAAAAAATTGATCGGCCTCTTCGCTTACTATTTTTTTCGTCCGCAGAAACTTTTCTAAAGAGAGCCTCAGATTGAACCAATTTTTCAGTGGATCGGCTTTATTGTCGGGTAATCTTGTCATTAAATCGTCATTGACCTGCAATTATACAGAAAAGATAACAAGATTAGTGAAAAATTGACAACAGCAGTTTGTTAACAGAATATGCCACTGCTAAAAACTATACACAAGCTCAACTGCTCCGTGTTCAGTAAAGCATGGAAATTCTTCGAGCTGCCAGACCAATGAACCACATTCTTTTAGTTTCTTAGAATTTTTGGTTCTAGCAGTGCATGTCCCTTTTCAAGCTTCACATGTATCTTCCGAATCCAAAACAGGCTTACGCAACAGTGCAAGCTGTGACTCAACATCAACTGAAACCCGAACCACAGGAAAATAGACTTTTTGATCACATAAGAAAAAACAAAAAACAAATAGTAGTTACCTACCAAATTCTGCTTCGGTTCCATCAACAGCAGTATTATCAGTTGAATCGTCCTTTTTCAGACATAATCGAGATCGTTGAAGCAGCCTTTGCACCTAGTCTACGCGAGTGATTAATTTTCCAGTAGCTTTCAAGTTTCCATTATTGTCTTTTTTGGGTGAATCGAAATACAATGTGTCCTTCCAACCAAATTCTCTACTAAGGTCCTCTGCGAGCGCCGCAAGAATTTTGTAGTCTACCTTAAACAGTAAACAATCTTCGCTGATATTGCCACTTTGGCGTATGTTCTGATCGATGGTAATCTAGCACATCATTGTCAATTTTTTGGCGACGTGAAGAAATTTTCCAACCCGGATATAATCGAAAAAATGTTGCACGAAATGCAATATACTTTCTCCAGCAAGAAAAGCACACTAATGCGTAAATCGACAGTGACAAATGCTCACTTTACGCTCTGTAGTGGTATAAAAATCACATTTTTCTATCAGGAGACGTAAATACATAATTTTGCCATCTTTGCGAAGAATTTTATACTTCCACGAACAAAAATTTGTTTGGGAAAGCTGGAAATTATTAAAACTATATTGTTAAAATGAAAGAAATAAAAGAATCGCAAGTAAGAATTATAAATACACTAAACCTCGCGAATTCAATGAGGCCGAAATCGCTGTCTTTTGTGGATTCAGACAAAAGAGGGGCACCCACCAGTCTTCATTCTAATTGACTTACTTTGCTTAAATGCTAATGATGGGTGGTTGGGTATTCGCGCGACGAAAAGTTACCATGTGTGGTGGATGGTGGAGGCATGACTATCTGTCCTTATATGCGAGGGGCTCAGTGTCTGAATCCGCGAGTATCTGAATTGGCGAGAGTCTGCATTCGCGAGATTTCAGTGTAGTAAATAAGTGGAATGTATATATGTGGGTGGTAACAGACGATGATTGAAAAGAAACATGGGTAAAAAGTGGGAAAAGCTTACGAAAAATATTCAAGAGGGTGCTGCAGAGGCCCTTTCTCGCTTCAAAACTATTTGCGCCTCCCCCTGTATAAGCAGATGTACAACATTTGTCTTAATCGGCTCGGGTATATTATCCCCATGCTTTTCGATTACAGCAAGCGCAAGCAGACTATAGAATTCTGATTTTAGGTACGAGCGAACATTTGCACGCTCGTAACTAAAAAGAGCTTGATGCAGACGGTCACTTTTCAGGTACTTTGTGCACATAGCGCCCGGTTGCATTATATGTGGCAACTGACAGGAGGACGACTTATTATATATGGTCGATGAACTAAGAATTTTGCTGCTCTAGTCCCCATCTCGAATTTTGCGGAATAACTACAGGTCGGCCTCTAAATAGGCGACTGGGGAGGAAGCGTTTTCGCGAGTTATACTTAATATGTTATGCGTATTTTAGAAATAAATAAAATTTTATATTTAAATGTCTTCATCTAATAAAACTTCTAACGATGACTTAAGAAGTTTGAAGGCATTGTTGCTTTATTCATTATACAACGTATTTTGGCTTAAAAAAATAGTCAAACAAAAGATCAGATTATGCCTCGACTGAGTCTTGTGGTGGGGGGAGCTCAGTTCGCGGAAACGCTTTCTCCCCAGTCGCCTCTTCAGAGGCCGACCTGTAGTACTGCTGAACCACTACTATTATCCAGGGTAGTACTTAACACCAATTCCTCCATTAAAAATGCTATAAAGAACTCACCGTTGTATACGGGAAAGGTGAAAATGATGATAAGGTGCTGTGTGCGGTGATCTGTGCTAAGGTACAACTGGAAAGGAAAAAAGATAGCAAATGGAATATGTTTTCATAGATTGATTTGTAATAAAACATCGAAAATGTAATTATTTAAACATGAAAAGCACAAATGAGTCATTAGTATTATTTTCATTATAATTGGCGTAATAAAAAAACACATAGACATCAATAATTTGCAACACTGCATACATTTACGGAAATGTGTGTAGAAACAATTTAAGGAGATGATGTGGCCGAGAAAGATGTAAGAAGGCTTAAGCTATATGTTTCAATAACTGACCATGTCCTAATTAGTGACCAACATTTTCATTCTCTGGTGTTAGTTGATATGTTTGAACTGGACATCTAAAATATCACCAAAAAATTGGAAAATACTTATATTTCAATATGAAATTGAATACATGAATTTCTTAATAAAATCATAATTCATTTGAAATTTTGGAATTTATTATTAAACGTGTCACATTGTTCAACATTTTTGAAATATTTATCGCCATTACAATTTTCTATAGTCTTCATTGTATGTAAAGGATTTTGTACATTTCAATTTCATCATAATTAAATGCAATTAACGTTCGTAACCACAAATGCGCAAGAATTCTCCGGCTTTATTATCATAATTAATTTTTTAACTGATTGGCTCATTACAAATTGACTGTAATATATTAAATTTACGTTTCCACTAATTGACTTATTAATTTCTTTACTTCATAGTTAATTCATCACTTTACTGCAGTTCCTGTTTAAAATATCTAGATTATTCCAATTTGAGTAATACTTAAGATTTATTCTCAAATTTTTCATCAGCATGTACTTTACCAAAAAAAAGACGAAAAACTAAAATCACAACAACAAAAAAGTAAATTATGATTGTAAATTAAATGTTAACCTTTGAAAATGTTTACTTATTAGCACAAATAATCATACTCATCATTTTGTTCACAAAATTGTATAAAACAGCAATTTCGTTAAATTTAAAATCACTTAATATATACATGACCACAATCATATGTATAAAATAATGTAAATTATATTTTCATTCTATGAATTTATTGATTTACTAATGACTAATTCATTAATTTGTAATGATGTTATTAATCCTTTTTGTAATTTGTCAATTTATTTATTTACATCGCAACGTATTTGTCGCTATCTCATATATTGTACATGACTTTGTAACAAAAGTAATAAAACTTATGAATTATTTCCCATTTTCATGTCATCCATAAAAACCAAAAAAAATAGGAAAACTCAAATTACAAGATATCAAAATGTATTCATCAGTGGATGTATTTTGTCAACCTTTTAAGAATATTTTATAACCATTTTATTAAAATTGCAATAAATATGCGATGACCTTTCTCTGCACTCTTTTACCTCTATATTGAAAAATTGGAATAGAAATTAAATATTGAAAATAAAGTGGGATGTTAATATTTGATTATTAATAATAAAAATACAATTAGGCGAAATCTGATCAAATTTTATTTATTCACTTATTTATTACTAATTCTCTGACGTAGAATAATTTGAGTGATTCCTTTCCTTCATTCTGTCATTCGTCCAATTGTACACTTTCTCAATCATTGTTTTGTTACAAAATATTCACATTAATATACCAATAAGATTAATACTTTCGAATTCATTTACATTTTTTGGTGGTACAGTTTAGCAAAAGAAGGAAAAAAGAGAAAATGATGAAAATATAAAATTCATATATCAATGTATGTAATTAGTTGGCTTTAGGTGGAATATTTTATTATAATTACTATTTACAGCATTTTTATTATATTATATTTAAAATAGTTTCAAAGGTATTTAAATTGTTGAAAAATACTGATAACAGCAAGATAAAAATAAAACAGAAGTGGCAAGAAGGTTTTTGCAACTTGTCCTGCTCGAAATGTAGTTATTTTAGAGTTTCAAATTGAAGCGTTTTGAGGTTAGGTTCTTACGTTATTCAATCAGCATACTGATGGTTCTAAGACGCAGTAAACTCTTTTTCAGCTCGCCCTGGGCACAAAAGTGTGATAGGTCACGTCTCGAACCCCTTTTCCAACTCGCCCTTTAAAAAAACACGTGCTAGCGACTGATCTCAGAAGAGTTATCGGTTAGCAATTAA
Source organism: Belonocnema kinseyi (assembly GCF_010883055.1). Classification (NCBI taxonomy): domain Eukaryota; kingdom Metazoa; phylum Arthropoda; class Insecta; order Hymenoptera; family Cynipidae; genus Belonocnema; species Belonocnema kinseyi. The sequence goes on along the minus strand of NC_046665.1, from coordinate 16,023,310 downwards.
AATGCCTTTAGGAGCCATTTTTAGCAGAAACCGCCAAAGTAAACAATTATTACAAACATACCTTGATATCGCGTTGTTCTTCTATATTTTTCTGGGCACTCACATGCTTAACAAAAAATAACTCGAAAATAAAACCGACATTTGTCTAAGCGACGAAAAAACATTCGAGTATAAGACGATCAGCTGATATCGTTCACTTCAGCGAACGGAACAGCTGCTGCAGAACCTATTACGGTGGCGCACAGTCACTGTTCCGGTCTCGCAGTAATATTTCCGTCTTCAACCGTAAGCGTCTCTGTCCAGCCACAACATGATTTTTCTGCAGAGCTCTTGCGGTCAACGCAGCAATGGTTACGGTGAAAACTGCACCCGCTCTGGTTTACTTCTCTCCTTGCACAGGAAAGATTATTGTGATTTTTTGCGTTAAGATGAAGCACTTCTTTCTACTACATGATCAATGCCAATAAAAATAAAACAAAGTTGTTTTGTTATGGACTTTAATATTTTGTAGGATTCTCAAAAAAAAAAGAAAAAAAAAACAGAGCTGCTGAAATCCAGAATAAAATCCTTCAAAAACAGAAATCTGTAAAACTTGGATTTACTGACGACACGAATTCCTGTGACAGAGATGATAAACCTTGTGTATTATCACAACAGATTCAATAAAAAAAATGTAAAAAGAACACACTGTCTTTCCAAAACATGCTTGATCTTTCACAAGAAGGTACTCTTAAACAAAACGTAAGAACAAAAGTTTCACTGAAACCGCGTCTGTCATCCAGTTAGAAGAAGAAAACAAATATCAATTCGGAAATTGCCGAAGAAAACTCTATTTATGAATCGTGAAATAAAGAGCAACAGGATTTAAATCATCAGAAATAAGATTTGAATCATGAAAAAAGCACGCTCCAAAGTGCACTTCAAAGAAAATCTCCAACGATTTTAGAAACCGAATCACTATCAAGTATAACAAGCGCGGATCATTTCAGAGTAAATCCTCTACAAAATCTGAACTCAAGTAATACAAGAGATTTATCCTCCAAGGTAAGAAGCGTCATTTTTATTTCAAGTATCCTAATAAATTATACAAATAATTATTGGAATTAATTGCATGATCAGTTATTGCAGATGTGTTTAACGATTTCTGCAAACTTTGTGTTTGCAGATTTTGCAAATTTCGGAAATCTCTTAAAATCTTCAAATATTCTGTTAAAATAATTTTTCGAAATAAAAAATCATTTGTAATTTCCCTAGGAATATTAAGAAAAAGTTTTTATTCCTTTGGAGCTTTTCAAAATTCCTAAAAAGCTTCTAAATATTTCGTTTGAAATCTGGAAAAACCGACACTTAGATTGAAAATAGGTTGTAGGCATTTTCACCGAAATTTTGGTATGAATAGTCGAATTTTGTCGATGCGCCCACTTCGTTTGAACTATTTCATATCATCTCAAGTTCAATTGTTATTTATAAATCAAAAGTTGGAATAATTTTTTTCTAATTTGCAGGATTTTATAGAAGTGTTAGGACAAATTTAATTAATTATCAAAGTTATTTAAAAGTTTTGAAAAATTTTCAAAAATAATTTTAAATTTGAAAAAAAATATAAAACAACTTCTAGATTTATTAAGATTTTGAAATAAACTTTTCGAGCTTTTAAAGTATGCTTAAAATATTAAAAATAAAAATAACTTTACTCGTAATTTAAGAACTTTTAAGTTGAAAAATTAAAATTATTAATGTTTCTAGCCTAAATTAACTTATGATTTAATTTTGAAATTTTTGAAAGTTCATTAATCGATTCTTTCATTTAGGTTATTGAAAATGTTAACGTAAATTTATATTTTTGGAACTTAATCTAAATTTTTGAACTCTATAATTTATCAATGCTAAAAATTCTTATTTTTGCAGTTTAAATTCATCAAACATGAAATTATTCAGTTGAAAAGTGTTAATACCTTCCAGTTTATACGTATAAATTATTGAGAATTTAAATACAAAATTTTTGAATTGAACAACATTTAAACTTCTATTTTAAAAGTTTAATATTCAAGAATTTCAGTTTGAATGCTTTAATTTGTTGTTTATTTTTTACTATTTTAAATCGAAAACTGTTTAGAATATTGTTCGATTTTAAAAATTTTATTGACCGGGAAAAATGTTTGCCAACCGGGGAAAAACCTGGAATTTTTTTCTTTAATTAAAACAGTTACCCCGATTTTATATTTTTTCGTTAACGATGGAAGATTTAGCAAAAGATGTATTTTTCACAGCAATTTTTTAGACTAGCAATCTTTTATCTTAACATTTTTTCGTATCTTGTTTTTTGAAAATTTAACTGGTTGAAAATGAATTTTTAAAAATTAAAATTGAACTAGATTCTAAAAAATTGATCTTTTTGTCTTCAAAACTCAAATATTTAATCAAATTTACAAAAAAAAAGCGTATTTTGTCCCCAAGATTTTCTGCGACTTCAAGTGTAGAACTTGATATAAGATGCTCAAAGAATGTTAAAGATTATCATATTATCTTATTAACGTATTTGATGGACAAATGTGATGCTTTAGGAATAATTATGGAAGGCACCAAATCAGTTATTAGATACTTCCGATATGTGATCATAATTTTTATTTGTGCCTTATTTAGATCATTATTAGAAATATAAGAATTGTGAGTTTAATTGCTATTACATCAACGCAATGACCTCATGTTTTGTGATTCTATAGTACTTAGCAAATTACAAGTTTCTCTATTTTAGTCTGCTCTGAAAGCACATAAGACGTTTCCCCGAAAACAAGAAATTTATGAACAGTATTCTTTAACCAGAATGATTACTAATTACACTGTAATTTACGTAATTTATAACACGATTTAAATTTTTACGCTTTCTACATTATAAGTGTTTTGCACTATTTAGATGAATAGTTGATTATAATATAACTCAGTAAAATCACTACAAAAATTATTGGCAAATCTGTTATTGATAGTTCCTTGATCAGGAGGAAATTATTTAACATTTTAAAAAAGTTCCAAATCAGCGCCATCTAGCGTTGGCCCCCGTCACTAAAAGTAAATAAACCTACAGATCTCTGACAGAAAATGTTTCTTAACTCTGCTTCCTCAAAATTCTCGTGAATATTAAATTTTTCTTAATTTCTTGTAAATTAACTTTACAAATTATGAAAAAGGTATGCATAAAAAGGTTTTTTATACGTAAAATATTCATTTAAATAATAGAAGTATACAATTTTTTGTAATTGAAAGAAGCGATATCAATTACTACAGTGAAGCGGTAATAGTTTATAATTGTAAAAATATGAATTTCATACTATATTTAAATATTTTTTTCATAACAAGATTAATACTGCAAATACTGTGCATATAATAAATTATTATGTGGAGAAATACTTGTTATTTTCATAAAAATTAAAATAAACCACATAAAGTGGATTTTACTTTATTTAGAATGTTTAAAATATATTTTTTCTAAGTTAAATAACAATATGAGAATTAAATAATTTCTTTATTGAAAATAAGCAGTGCATAAATATTGAAGGTTACTAATAATTGCCCATACGTAAAGTACTTAGAATTATTTAATCACAAAGGTTTGGAATGTACAATATTTTGATTTTTTGGTTACAGCTTTAAAAATGAAGAAACTCGATGCACTGAAAATTGAAAAACTTTTAAATTATGT